>NC_133131.1:12706018-12934007 GCF_048418815.1 Hemitrygon akajei
TAGTCTCATTGACTTGCACCTGAAACATAACCGTCCATATCCTTCCCATCCATGCACTTAACCAAATTTCTTTTAAAAACTAAAATCAAACCCTCATCCATCACTTCTGCTGGCAGCCTGTTCCACATTTTCGTCACCCTGTGAAGAGGTTCCCCATCCCCAGGTTCCCCTTAAATATTTCATCTTTCACCAATAATCTATGACCTTTAGTTCTGGTCTCACCCAACCTCAGTGAAAACTTGTACAAATAATGCCATTTGAGTCCAGAGAAGCTCTTGGCAAAGCACAGGTGCTCCTCCATAATTACAGAGTAGTTTCCTGTTCATAAAAATGAGGAACTGTTTACTGTACTGTTGAGTGTTTTCTGTTTACCTGTGTCGAACACTGTATGCATTTTGAATTATTTATTAATTTGTTTGTGGTAATGTTTTGTTTTATGTGCTGTGTGTGATATGTTTTCTGGGTGCACCGTGGTCTGGAGGAACATTGTTTTGTTTGATTGTACAGTCAGATAACAATAATCTTGAACTTGAAATGGGATTAGGAATCAGGCCAAGTAAAATTTATTTACATCTTAGATGTGAAGTTCAGTTCTAGAAAATGCAGCAGAATTGGTCAACAGCTTGTTTTTCTGATGCCACCTTTGCTGAAATGATTTGAAGGAATTACTGCTAAGTCACTAGCTTTTAAAATATTTTTACTGCTGGCTAGTGGAAACTTTAACATGTACACTTGCTGAATGTATTAATCATTTTCTTATTATAAATCACTGAATAGTGAGGTCGGCTCTGCAAATCATTTCATTCATCAGGGATTAGAGCAAGTATTGGAATCTGGAGTTTATGGCAGAAAAGACAGGTTCTGGGTAATCTTGATGTCAAAGTAATGTAAGCCAATATAATGCAAGTCCATGGCCTTTTCTGCTTAGTGCTACTTCAAAATCAAAGTAAATTTGTTAGCAAAGCACATAGATGTCACCACATACTACCCCGGGTTTCATTTTCTTGCAGGCATTCACAGTAGCTGCAAAAAAACTCAATAGAATCAATGAAAAACTAGACAAAGACTGACAAACAACCAATGTGCAAAATAAGACAAACTGTGCAAATATAAAAAAACAAATAAAAAAATAATATTGACAGCATGAGTTGTTCAAAAAAAAACATTTCATGTTTTTTGTATGTACAGAATCTCTGATGTAAATAGGATATCTTATTGTTTCACAAAGCTGTTGTTTGTAAGAAGCAGGTATTAAGAAATAGTGGAACTGAACATAATACTGATCAATATTTTGGAAAGCTGCAAGTAAAAGAACTATGAACTGTTTTCAAGTCAGAAATCAGCACGTGACTGGTTTTAATTTGAAAGCATTTATAATTGGAAAAGTTTAAAATGTGCTAATTACATTTGGCTTCTAAGATTTGTTTTCTCATTCTTAACAATATACTGTGTCTCATTTAGGTTGTCATTCTGAAAAAGAGACCGCATCAAGTAGTGAGTAACTGCTTTCACCTTCAGATATATTAACTTCCTTCCCAGCTTCAAAATTTTAATGAATATTAACATATCCAATTCTTCCTCCTAACATGCAATCTAACATTATCTATAACTTATTCAAATACCTATTACAGTTAATAGTTATTTAAGCAGCTTTTTTATTGATCTGCAACAATATCTAATGATTGCTGATAATTAGTATGCAGACATTTTCCAATGAAAATGAACTTCTCAATATTGCTAATCTACTGTCTTGCATATAACTCTAATTGCATAGTAACAACCAAAATTGCATATCAATATTCAACTAGCACAAAAATAGTCAATTTTTAAGGCAACTCTTGAGACCTGCTTTGTTAAACAATAAGAACCAGAGTAATGCAAAATCCTTTTGCCCTACTCTATGATTGTGGAACAAAGTTTTCACTTCAGAATACTTTCAATTGTGGTCAAAATTCTAATAGTCAAGGTTCAGAGGGGCTTAACAGATGCTGAGAGAATGTTTTTCCTTGCATGATAATCTAGAGCTAGTGTACACAATAAGTTGCTGTCTAAGTCAGATGAGGAGGATTGTTTTCTAAAGATTATGAATCTTTGGAACTCTACCACAGAGAGCTATGGAGGACTATTTCTTGAATATCATAAACCCTCAATTCTCGTATCTTTAGATTATAAAAGGAGTAAAGGTTGGGGGAAACAGGCATGAAGTAGAGTTGAAGCCACTTGTTTAATACTAAATCTGAATATTATCAAATTTCCATGGCCTCCTGCTGCCCGTCAGCCAAATACTTTCCCATTAAGTGCGCACTTTGCAGTGAAACATTCCATCAGTAGTGAGAAATGTGTATTTGATATTCCAACTAATGAATCAATTCCAGGGTTTTTTAAATCTTTGTTCAAGAGCTTATTGGGTTTGTGGAGAAGGCCAAATTTAATTTGAAGTTTTTTGTCAGTTATGATTGTTTTAATTCTTCTATCCACTTTTCATTTACAAAAATGTAACATGATAGTACATTATTTCAAGACTCATTTCTGGCATTATAACAAATATAAAGGAAATCTAGATGCTCTATGCAAAATAGATGGATCAATCTCAGAGATTTTCTTTATTCCTGATAATTACCGTCTAAGTTAAAATGACCTGTTTTTGCAGTAACTTGCTGTATTTTGTGATAAACTGTATTTAGGAATGAACACTTTCTTCTGCCTGTACTATGAAATAAAATAACTCTTGGAGGCTTGTGATTTATAGTTCTTCACTGCATGATTTGGTTTATTTTACTTAACCCTGATTAACATTGAATTCTCCTGTTTTGTTTTCTTCCCAGGTTGTAGCTGTTGGTGCAAAATCTGGGTCTGCCTTGCATGCATCCAAATTCTCTCCCCTGTGATACAACGACTTTGGCAGTCATTTACATCGTTAAATTATCCAAAAGTAACATTCGCAGGCAACCTAATTATTAGCCCTAACCTTCCCAATCTTCTTGGCCTGTCTAACCTTCTTTCTCTGGGTTAATGATTTCAAAGATAACCTTGTTTGTGGAAAACCACTGTACTAATAGAATGAGCTTGGTTTCTTGGATATACTTCAAACAAGAAAAAATCTGCCACTGAACTGGGTCTGCTTTTACCACTGACTATACTAATGCTACACATGCTGACGAAGCATACAGATTATTTGCACTCTTGTCGGTTTTGTACTTTCACAGTTTTTAATTGATGATTAGCCATGGTACAACATTTTCTTTGTAGCTTGAATGTTCTGAGGCTGTTTGGATGCTAATTTTTTGTACTGTCACTTTCCCCGCTATGATGAAATTTGAAATGGATGTTAACCTTATATATTTCTCCTGTTCTCTTTCAGCATTTATAATAACTAAGATCTTACAAGGTTTGAAAGACTTGACCTGGGAATTCTGGAACAGCAAAGCAATCAAAAGCTTTATATTTTTTTTCATGGGCTGCATGGCAGTAATATTATATCTAAAATTCCTCAGTTTGTCCAAGTTCAGTTTTTCAAAGATTTTTTTTGCACGGCAGTTGAGATAGCTAGTGAAAGAGGAGAGGGCTATTGAGTATCAAAAGAATGGAAATTGAGTATTAGTTCTATATATATATATATATATATATGTTCCCTATTGGGTATATTTAAATCAGAGGTTGATGGATTCTTGATTCATCAGGGCATGAGGGGATACGAGGAGAAGGTAGAAGATTGGAGCTGAGAGGGAAAATGGATCAGCCATGATGAACTGGCAGAGCAGACTCGATTGGCAAATGGTCTAATTCAGCTCCTATGTTATATAAGATGTGCATTAAAAGTACATGTCGCAGTGTAACTGGCAGCAAAAAGTTATCTTTCACTTGATTGAATGAACATCAGAGTGTTTATGCAGTGTCACTGAAAACCCTGTATAGGCCAAAGTTAAATAATTGAAGCAAAAAATAGAAACTTGTATACAAAGCTGCCTCATGATGAGTGAAGAATTTTACCTGCTGGTTATACTGTGCTGCTGACTATGATAAGTAGAGAAGGTTGGTTATGAATTGTTTGCATGGAATTTTTATCAGTGGGTCCTGATAGATGTATTTATCTTATAAAATATGTAGATACTATGGCATAAAATTGGGAAGCAAGTATTGAAATCCATAATTTGAATGTGAGGCTGAAAGAACTGTAGATAAAAATTCAAAATGAACAAGAGCTATGACTTTTATGCAAATGGGACAAAATTAGGATGAAAGTCATTGCTACAAGGCTGCAAGAGATTCATCCATTTTCCTATCTTTGAGAGGGGGTTAATGGAAATAAAAAAACAGCTGCCAATACTGGAGATCTGAAATTGAACAAAAATGTTTAAAAACAGTAGGTCAAGCAGCATCTGTGGGAAGAGGGTTAATGTCAGAGGGAACGAAAGAAAATAAAAGATGGTTTTAAGTAAACTATATTCACAAAAACTTGCTTGTGGTACTTTCTACACACAAATCTATTGATGGCAGTGTTTAATGTGTCAGTATGTAGAAAGTTTGCACAGTGCTGAATGTACTAGAAATGCTTTTTGACAGCATTCTATCCATTACTTTAATTATGTACAAAATTAAAATCTGACTTTATTATGGCTGGTATGAACCTGACTAAAGTTTGAGGATGTAAATCTTTTAACCCGAACCTGGAACGCTTAATTGACTCCAGTCAGATAACAGGTTCTAACTACCAGTGTTTCATCACTGATTCTTCTTTTAAATAACCTTTTAACTGTTGTTATGTGTAAGCTATGTTGTCAAAAGATGAAGCATTATTTTGATGCATTCTACTTAATTAACATTTTTAGTTAATAAGTGTTTTTGTAAACCTGTACATTTTCAACATGATCACCAAATGTTATAGTGTATTATTTTCAGTTATTATAAAAAATGAAGAGAGTGCATGAAGAGCTTTCTCCTTTGATACAAGTTGCAGTGAGAAAATTAATTTTGTTTTCCATAGTTTTAATCAGTGATTTAAAAAAATTATTTATGCCTATCCAGCTACTGAAGGGAAGTTCCTGTTTTTTTTTCCAGTTTCCTGAAAAGTCACTTGCTCGAATTCTGTCCTCTTTCCAAACCACTTAGGCTTAAGAGGAAAGAGGGGCCAAGAAACCCATTATGTAATTTAGTATATTACCTTTCGTGTACATTTGATATGGCAGTTGGATAATACGAGGTTGCGTGAATTCTCAGCCCTTAGAACATAAAACTCTACATCCTAATTTAAGCCCTTTTCTATTCATTGTACACTCAAGGTTTCATTCAAAAAACCTGCATTTAATTCAAATATCCAAGAAAAGCATATAAACTGCATCCTGTATCTGAGGTCAAGGCTGATGCTGACGACTACTCTGTAAATAGAACCATGTTCTATGAGTGTTTACATACAAGTTAAGTTCTTTCTAATGTGAAACAGACAACTGTTAAAATATCTTTTAAAAACTTTGAACAACAAAAGTAGTAATTAGAAAACAGACCTATTTTAAACTACTAATTTGCCATGAAGATTACAGAATCTGATATTTAATTTCTGCTATGTTTGCATGAAATCTTTGGGTGGGATTTGCATTGAGAAGTGTGTGTAACTGAGATAATTAATGTTTCTTAATAATTTAGATTTTGTATAACTAGTGGTATTTTTACCCTGTCTGTGAGGTGGGGATAAAATATGTGAAATTTTGGCTGATGCTCCCAAACGCTCTGTAAATGGAGCCTCTTTAAACTTTGCAATTCAGTTTACATAGCATTCTCATGATGTATAGTAATTCCATTTGTCTGACTGACTGTGGACAAGGTGAATTACTGATAAGATGCAATTTCTCACAGTAAAACAAAATTTAAGTAACTGAATTAAATCAAACACAGTTTTTACTTGAGCAATGAAAATATTGCAAGAAACATTAAGTATATTCTCAACAATCCTGCAGTACTACATTTTATTAAGATTTGCAGTTTAAAAGAATTAAAGATTTTTAACTAGGATTAAGCATTGTGATTTGTAGCAAAATACAGGAGTAATTAAATTTCTGTCTAAATTGGGATTGCATCCTCATTGGGTGACTTGAAAAGCTTGTAAAAACCTTCTGAAATGCACAGTGGAGGTTCTAACTTCTCCCCCAGCCCTATTTTTAAAAGAAAAATCCTTTTGTGTTCAGAATGTAATGCCATAAGACAGGAGCAGAATTAGGCCATTTGGCCCATTGAGTCAGCTCTGCCATTCTATCATGGCTGATTTATTATTCCTCTCAGCTCCATTTTCCTGCCTTTTTCCTGTAGCTTTTGACACCCTGACTAATCAAGAACCTATCAACCTCTGCTTTAAATATAACTAAAAACTTAGCCTCCACGGCCATCTGCGGTAATGAATTGCACAGATTCACCACCCTCTGGCTAAAGAAATTCCTCTTCATCTTTTTTCTAAAGTGATGTATTTATATTGTGAGGCTGTGTCCTCTGGCACGAGACTCTTCCACTATAGGAAACATCCAGTAGAGATGATCACCAAGAAACTTGTTCCTTTCTCCTAATAGGGAACCAATATGACACTGAAATCAGAAAGCTAAATTGTAAAATATATGAATATTACCTATAAATGTGTTATAACTGTCTGGCAAGTCCATTCAGTTGTGGTGAATTAGGAAACAGCATGTTGAGAGTTGGTATGTGAAAACTAAGACTATTGTTGAAGAAAGGAAAATAGACAAAGGAGATTTTGAGTAATTTAAGTTGAGCAGTTTGAGAGAAGTAATAAAACCAGTGGGACTTTTGTGTGTTTGGATATTGGGTGTGGTTTCAAATGCAGAGCTTAATTATAAATTAATAATATATAATTAGGCTGGATAAAGCATCTTTCTGCATCATGGAGTTCTGTTTGTGACTAGATAATTCTGGTTTTTCCAGTAACTCCCAGTTTTAGGCTGATCTAACTTCAATTGATTGGATTCCATATTCCTAAAATAAAGGATGAAGGGATTAGTAAAGAACTGTTTCTAGATCGTTATACTATTGTCAAATGTTTACAATACCATTTCCCTCCCATTTTAATTGCATTTATAACTAGCTATAAAAATTCCTATGTTCTATTCATTCTAATAATGAGCATTCGTTTCAAATAAATTTTCATCTTTCTTCATTTATCTCTGGGATGCCTCCCAGTTGCATCCATTAACTCCACATTAACCCCATCTTCACCTATCCAAGTATTTCAATGAAATATTTAAAGTGACTTTGTGTTTACCATATTTCGTAGTGAACTTGATATTGCCTTGTAGAGCGGTTGGTTCAAGACTTAAAGCATATGTATGGCAGCTGAAATGCTATTCTGTTGAAAGAGCTGCAGCTGAGGTGTTAAACCAAGGTTGTAAGTGAATCTAACCCAGCACCCATTCTGGATGTTTCTGGAGCACACTAGCTGCTCATTCCCCCTGTTGCTGTTTAAATTGGCTAGCCACATTTTCTTACATTATGCCACACAATACACTTAAAATACTAAAGGCTGTCAAGAAGTTCAGAATATTCCAAATATGAGAAAACTATCTAAAGGACAATTTGTTAAGTTATTTTCCCCGTCCACTAACCCTAGTTTCAATTTTGTACACTACTCCCTGTACCACCAAGGCTTTGCAAATACCTTCAATGGCAACCTGAGTTCAAGTTTATTGTCATTCAACAATACACGTGTACACAGCTAATCGAAACATCGTTCCTCTGGGGCCAAGGTGCAAACACAGCACATATAGTTACAATCCAGCAAATACAATCATAAAGTAATCTTAGCCCAAGTCCTTGAGTGGCATGGCCTGAAGATTAACAGGTTGACATAAAATCTGAGGTGCATGTTTATGTAAGACAGAATAATGTTTTAAGCAGTCTCCTACTCTTTACCTCAACCCAATCTTACACTCTTTCCGCACCTATCTGGAACTAGAAACCCATTGACAGTTTGTTTGACGCTGACACATTCCCACTGCTGGTGTTCAGCTTCCGCCATATTGTACATTAAACAGGAAATGGGATAGGAGCGTCTGAAAGAAAATCAATAGGTTTCTGTTGATCAAATATCATGGAATAATGGAATGGCGTTTGCTCAACATTGATTCGATCATTGGGCAACTCCAGTATTTGATTTTCTTAATTACATTTTTTTTTTAAATGAGTATTTCATTAATTTACTTGTGTTAACATGCTAATAACATTAACTTTACATACATATGACTTTCAGAGGTCTAAAATAAATTATCACACGCAAAAATAATGGAGATTATAAGGGAAGGAAGCAAAATTGATATTCAACAAATGTTTATAACTTGTTATAAAATTTTATTCCTTGAACAATCTCTTCATAAATGTGCTCATTTCTGTGATTCAGAGATTTTCTCAGTTACACACACAAGGTGTGTATATTTAGTTTTGTAACAGTTGTGGATGATTCCTTCAGACTTTTGTCTTGCACCTGAGACTGAATGTAATGCGGATGTGTTACTGTGGCACCGAAGTGGATTGAAGTAGAGTAAAAACCCGCTGGTTTCAATGCAATGTTGGACATGTGTTACGAATGTAAATTACATTTTATATTGACTTCTGAAGCTAGGTGTAGCATTTTGGTACTTCAAAACTTCTGTACATGGATTCTCTGCTTTTTTTTAAAAAAAAGAATTTCAGTAATTTATTGGTGGCTTTAACTTTAAGGATAGGGCATTTTAGCATTGGATGTTTGCACCTTATACATAGGTGCTGTTTGAGTATAACGCTTCCATTGAAAGATACTCTGTAATAGTGGAAGGCACAATTCTGTATTCTGCAATAAGTGGTGCCTCTTTTTTTTAGTTTTATAAGATGGTTCTGCGAGGGGGTGGATAGAACATAAATTTTCACTCCAAAAAATAAATTTAAATGTGAAAAGTGGCTGTGCTGATAATAGAACAATACAGCGTTAGTTGAAATGCAATACTATATGTAAATGGTGGCTAGTAAAAGAACTTTTGTGTAAGCAACTTGATTAGATTTGAATGTTATGTAAATTTGTACATAAAATTATATTTTCTATAAACTGGGGTTGTCTTCCAGGAAACTGTAATTAATTTATGAGAATCTGTTAGTATTAACCAAGGTCTATGTTTAGTTATGCAATTCAAGAATCTTGGTATGCTGGATGAATTCTGTATCAGATATGTAGGTTTTTGTGCAGACAATGTTGTCTTAATGCTCATAATAAAACTTTCCATTTAACCGTCTTGCATTTTATTAAAAGACAGACCATCTCTGTAGAACATGGTGGAATAAAGGTATAAAGTAGGAGGGAGAGCTGTCAATTAACTTAACCATCCATGTTTATTTTCTTAGAACTGGTTTTTCCAGTTGAATTGTTGTTCTAAGACAGTGGTTCCCAACCTGGGGTCCATGGAGCCCTTGTTTAATAGTATTGGTCTATGGCATAAAAAAAGGTTGGGGACCCCTGTTCTAAAAGAACGAAGTTCCATTCTCTTTTGACAATGAAATTTATCTGTCAGAATCAGGTTTATTATCACTGGCATGTGTTGTGAAATTTATTAACTTAGCTGTAGCAGTTCAATGCAATACGTAATAAATAAATAAATAACTAGATCAATTACAGTACATGTAAATTGAATAGATTAAAATTATGCAAAAACAGAAATAATAAAAAAAGTGAGGTAGTGTTCATGGGTTCAATGTCCATTTAGGAACTGGACAGCAGAGGGAAAGAAGCTGTTACTGAATTGCTGGGTGTGTGCCTTCAGGCTTCTGTACCTCTTACCTGATAGTAACAATGAGAAAAGGGCAAGCCCTGGGCTGGGGGTCCTTAATAATGGACGCTACCTTTCTGAGACACCAGTCCTTGAAGATGTTCTGGGTACTTTGTAGGCTAGTAGCTAAGATGGAGCCAACCAAATGTAGCTTCTTTTGGTCCTGTGCAGTGGCCCCATCCCCATACCAGTGATGCAGCCTGTCAGAATGCTCTCCACGGTACATCTATAGAAGTTTTTGTTGACGTGCCAAATCTCTTCAAACTCCTAATGAATTATAGAACCTGTCTTGCCTCCTTTATAGCTGCATTGATATATTGGGACCGGGTTAGATCCTCAGAGATCTTGACACCCAGGAACTTGAAACTGCTCACTCTCTCCACTTCTGATCCCCCTATGAGAATCGGTATATGTTCCTTCGTCTTACTCTTCCTAAGGTCCACAATCAGCTCTTTCGTCTTACTGACATTGAGCACAATGTTGCTGCTGCGACACCACTCCACTAGTTGGTATATCTCGCTCCTGAACGCCCTCTCGTCTCCATCTGAGATTCTACCAACAATGGTTGTATCATCAGCAAATTTGTAGCACGTACCCCTGAGGTGCACCAGTGTTGGTGGTCTTCCGGTTAGGAAGTTGAGGATCCAATTGCAGAGGGAGGTACAGAGGCTCAGGTTCTGTAACTTATCCATCAGGATTGTGGGAATGACGGTGTTAAATGTTGAGCTATAGTTGAACAGCATCCTAACATCTGGATTGTCTCTTCATGGTGGTGCAAATGATCTTGCCAGACACTAATTTGTCTTGTGTGTCATGGGTATAGAGGGAGAATGACTTGTTGTTCATCCTACAGTTCTTGAAGATAGTTTATACAAAAGTTGGCTGCTGCTATCAAATATTTCCCATTAGTGCTGAAACTACCTTGAATGTTTTAGGAGCAGTTTCCTCTTGCAACAGGGAGCTGCCTTGACATCAGCTAAGTATGCAACAGGTAGGAGGGCAGCGCAGTGGGGGCAGTAATCAGTGCTGTTGTCTCACATCACCAAAGATCCAGCCTCAATTCTGATCTTTGGTGATGTCTAGTTGTTGTTACCACATGTGTACTTTAATTTCCTATTTCTTCCAACATCCTGAAGACATGCTGTGTATGCCATTAAGCCACTATAAATGACCTCTAATGTCAATGGGAGTGAGGGGAGAGTGCCGATGAGCATATGAGAGGTTGGGTTTTGATGATTGGTAAGATTGCTTTAAAAGCAGAGACTCTATGTGTAAAAGGTCTCTAATGCAATAAAGAAATATGGAATTTGTCAGGAAGAGACCTCTTGGCAGACCTGATGACATTTCAACACCAGCCATTGACTTGGACAAAATGCTTCATTATTTATACCAACACTTAGCTTGTCTATGGCAACAACAATCCTTAGTAGGTGAAATTCTTTATCCCAGGGATGGGGGGCATAAAGCTTGGTGTCCTTTTGTTTAGTCCAGGGATTCCCAATCTGGGCCCCTTGCTTAAAGGTATTGGTCTATGACATAAAAAAAGTTCTGAAACCCTGGTTTAGTCACAGTTTAATGAACAGTACTGCTGTCAGGGAATGTCAATAAGAGGTAGGCTGCTGATATATAATCATTATCGTACATTTTAATAAAACAATGAAACATGTTGCCCCTCAACTTCAAACAGCAACTAGCTCTGCCTCAATTCCTCCTTATCCTTCCAAATGCCTAATGGGTGGTGGACTTGTGGCACATGCAAAAATTTTGTTGGCACACAGCATGTAGTACTGACTCATGGTTTTTTAAAGTTCAAAGTACAAATGTCACCATACACAGCCCTGAGATTCATTTTCCTGTGGGCCTGCTCAGCAGATCTATAGATTAGTAACAATAACAGGCTCAGTGAAAGATCAACCAGAATGCAGAAGATGACAAACTGTGGAAATGCAAATATAAATAGCAATCAATAATGAGATTGAGTCCTTAAAGTGAGATCATACATTGTAGGAGCATTTCAATGATAGGGCAAGTGAGTGTGGTTATCCCTTTCTATTCAAGAGCCTGATGGTTGAGGGGTAATATCTGTTCTTGAACATCATGATGCAAGTCCTGAGGTTCTTGTATCTTCTCCCTGATTACAGCAGCAAGAAGAGAGAATGACCTGGGTGGTTTTTTCCTACGACAGTGTTTTTCATGGAGATGTGCTCATTGGTTGGGAGGGCTTTACCCATGATGTACCAGGTGGAATCCACTGCCTTTTGTAGGATTTTCTGTTCAAATGCCATTGATGTTTTCATACCTGGCCATGATGCAGCTGGTCAATATACTACACATTTATAGAAGTTTGTCAAAGTTTTAGATATCATGCCAAATCTCCGCAAACTCTTAAGGAAGTAGAAACACTGTGTGTTTTCTTTGTAATGGCACTTACTACTGGGTCCAGAACAAGTCCTCTGAAATAGTAACACACAGGAATTTAATGTTACTAGCCCTCTCCATCTCTGATCCGTTGATGAGGACTGGCTCATGGACCTCTGGTTTCCTACTCCTGAAGTTCCTTGGTCTTGCTGACACTGAGTGAGAGGTGTTTGTTATGACATCAATATACAATAGGTGCAGAAGTAGACCATTCGGCCCTTTGAGCCTGCACCGCCATTCTGAGATCATGGCTGATCATCTACTATCAATACCCGGTTCCTGCCTTGTCCCCATATCCCTTGATTGGCCTCCACTGCCTTCCGAGGCAGTGCATTCCAGACCCCCACAACCCTCTGGGAAAAGAAGTTTTTCCTTAACTCTGTCCTAAATGACCTACCCCTTATTCTCAAACCATGCCCTCTGGTACTGGACTCTCCCAGCATCTGGAACATATTTCCTGCCTCTATCTTGTCCAATCCCTTAATAATCTTATATGTTGCAATCAGATCCCCTCTCAATCTCCTTAATTCCAGCATGTACAAGCCCAGTCTCTCTAACCTCTTTGCGTAAGACAGTCTGGACATCCCAGGAATTAACCTTGTGAATCTACGCTGCACTTCCTCTACAGCCAGGATGTCCTTCCTTAACCCTGGAGACCAAAACTGTACACAATACTCCAGGTGTGGTCTCACCAGGGCCCTGTACAAATGCAAAAGGATTTCCTTGCTCTTGTACTCAATTCCCTTTGTAATAAAGGCCAACATTCCATTAGCCTTCTTCACTGCCTGCTGCACTTGCTCATTCACCTTCAGTGACTGATGAACAAGGACTCCTAGATCTCTTTGTATTTCTCCCTTACCTAACTCTACACCGTTCAGATAATAATCTGCCTTCCTGTTCTTACTCCCAAAGTGGATAACCTCACACTTATTCACATTAAACTGCATCTGCCCACTCACTCAGCCTATCCAAGTCACCCTGAATACACCTAACATCCTCATCACATGTCACACTGCCACCCAGCTTAGTATCATCAGCAAACTTGCTGATGTTATTCTCAATGCCTTCATCTAAATAGTTGATGTAAATCGTAAACAGCTGTGGTCCCAATACCGAGCCCTGTGGCACCCCACTAGTCACCACCTGCCATTCCGAGAAACACCCATTCACCGTTACCCTTTGCTTTCTATCTGCCAACCAGGTTTCTATCCATGTCAATATCTTCCCCCCAATGCCATGAGCTCTGATTTTACCCGCCAATCTCCTATGTGGGACCTTATCAAATGCCTTCCGAAAATCGAGGTACACTACATCCACTGGATTTCCCTTGTCTAACTTCCTGGTTACATCCTCGAAAAACTCCAATAGATTAGTCAAGCATGATTTGCCCTTGGTAAATCCATGCTTGTTTGGCCCAATCCTATTACTGCTATCTAGATATGCCACTATTTCATCTTTAATAATGGACTCTAGCATCTTCCCCACTACTGATGTTAGGCTGACAGGATGATAGTTCTCTGTTTTCTCCCTCCCTCCTTTCTAAAAAGTGGGATAACATTAGCCATTCTCCAATCCTCAGGAACTGATCCTGAATCTAAGGAACATTGGAAAATGATTACCAATGCATCTGCAATTTCCAGATCCACCTCCTTTAGTACCCTAGGATGCAGACCATCTGGACCTGGGGATTTGTCAGCCTTCAGTCCCATCAGTCTACTCATCACTGTTTCTTTCCTAATGTCAATCTGTTTCATTTCCTCTGTTACCCTATGTCCTTGGCCCATCCATACATCTGGGAGATTGCTTGTGTCTTCCCTAGTGAAGACAGATCTAAAGTACTTATTAAATTCTTCTGCCATTTCTCTGTTTCCCATAACAATTTCACCCAATTCATTCTTCAAGGGCCCAACATTGTTCTTAACTATCTTCTTTCTCTTCACATACCTAAAAAAGCTTTTGCTATCCTCCTTTATATTCCTGGTTAGCTTGCGTTCGTACCTCATTTTTTCTCCCCGAATTGTCTTTTTAGTTAAGTTCTGTTCCTTAAAAATTTCCCAATCATCTTTCCTCCCACTCACCTTAGCTCTGTCATACTTCCTTTTTTTTAATGCTATGCAATCTCTGACTTCCTTTGTCAACCACTGAGGCCCCTTTCCCCCCTTTGAATCCTTCCTTCTCCGGGGGATGAACTGATTTTGCACCTTGTGCATTATTCCAAAGAATACCTGCCATTGCTGTTCCACTGTCTTTTCTGCTAGGATATCCGTCCAGTTAACTTTGGCCAGCTCCTCCCTCATGGCTCCATAGTCTCCTTTGTTCAACTGCAACACTGACACCTCCGATCTGCCCTTATCCTTCTCAAATTGCAGATAAAAACATCATATTATGGTCACTACTTCCTAATGGCTCCTTTACTTCAAGATTGCTCATCAAATCCTGTTCATTACACAACACTAAATCCAGAATAGCCTTGTCCCTGGTCGGCTCTCGTACAAGCTGTTCCAAGAATGCATCCCGTAGGCACTCTACAAACTCCCTATCCTGGGGTCCAGCACCAACCTGATTCTCCCAGTTCACCTGCATGTTGAAATCCCCCATAACTACTGCGACATTACCTTTGCCACATGCCAATGTTAACTCCCTATTCAACTTGCACCCAATATCCATGCTACTGTTTGGTGGCCTGTGGACAACACCCATTAGGGTCTTTTTGCCCTTACTGTTCCTCAGTTCTATCCACACAGACTCTACTTCTCCTGATCCTATGTCCTCCCTTGCAAAGGACTGAATCTCATTCCTCACCAACAGGGCCACCCCACCCCCTCTGCCCACATTTCTGTCCCTACGATAGCACATATACCCTTGAACATTCATTTCCCAGGTCTGATCTCCCTGCAGCCATGTCTCCGTTATCCCAACAACATCATAGTTACCCATTCGCACCTGAGCTTCAAGCTCAACCGCCTTATTTCTGACACTTCACTCAGACAAATTTTCATTCTCCCTCCTGTATGCTGATTCATCACCACCTTTGATTCAGCCCACAACAGTGGTGTCATCAGTAAACTTCAATATGGCATTGGAGCTGTGCTTATCTACACAGTCATAGGTGTAAAGCGAGTCGAGCAGGGGCCTACACACACAGTCCTGTGGTGCACCTGTGTTGATGGAGATAGAGAAAGAATTTTGTTGCAAATCCAAACTGACTGAGGTCTACAAGTAAGGAAATCTAGGATGCAATTACACAAGGAGGTATTGAGGCCAATGTCTTGGAGCTTGGCCTCAATACCTCCTTGTACAATTGGACAAACCCCACCATAATAAAAAAAAAAGACCCATTATGATTATCTTTTCTGCCAAATGAATTCAAGAGCAGTGATGTGCTTTCACAGGAAATGTCTCGTGCTGGCTTGGTGCAAGCTAGTCTAATGCAGGAGCACGTGATGTTCAATACATTTTGAAATTCCAATAGCAAACATGAGGAAATCTGCAGATGCTGGAAATTCAAACAACACACACAAAATGCTGGTGGAACACAGCAGGCCAGGCAGCATATATAAGGAGAAGCATTGTCGACGTTTCGGGCCGAGACCCTTCATCAGGTCCTGATGAAGGGTCTCGGCCCGAAATGTCGACAGTGCTTCTCCTTGAAATTCCAATAGACCTGGTATGCACATCAGTATTTGGACAGTAAATGGATACAATAACTCCTTAGAAATGTTATTTTTTTATTAATAGGTAAAAGAATGATTAAATGCAAATAAACAAACTCAATTCTTTTTCCTCAAAAGCCATATTTTTCTTAAAGTCCGTAATCACTGTTACTAATTTGTTAATCAATGATGATCTTTGCTCAAAGTTGCCAAGGCACACGAGCGAGTATGCATAAGGCACATGCTCTTCAAAAGGTTCACCACCCTTGCTGTAAGAGACAAGAGGCAGCGCAATGGCTTTCAATGCCAGAGACCCGGCTTCAATCCTGACCGTGAGTACCGTGTGGAATTTGCATGTGCTCTAAGGGACTGCAAGGGTTTCCTTCTACGTCTCCAAAACATTTAAGTTGGCAGGTTATAAACATGAAATATTACATGGAAATCCAGAGTAATACATACAAATTGCCGGAAGAACTCAGCAGGTCAGGCAACACCAATGGCCCCATCCTGATGAAGGGTCTCGCCTGAAAATTCAGCTCTAAATTCCTCTCCATAGATGCAGCCTGACCTACTGAGATCCCCCCAGCATTTTGTGTAGATCAGTAAATTGTCCCTGGTAAGAGCTGGGTGGTGGCGAGGTAGATGTTGATGAGAATGTGGGGAATTGGCTTTCGAGTTTTTGTATCTGGGATGCAACACAACATTGTTTTGTACTATGTTGGCCAGAAGACTGCTATTTAATAACACTTTTCTACACCATCATGTGTTGAAGCATTTACAAAACTGCGAAGCAGCTGATGAGTTTGACATTGCAGTACAATCAGATGTCTGATTGGGAAATTGTGAAAAATCATTCTCATGCAAAAACAATTTAATCTGACCTTATACAGCGCAGAGAGGAAGTGGATTATTAAAGGAACATTATTCCACCTTTAGTCACAGTGGCAATGATACAACCATACAATGTAAAAGGAGGCCACTTCTTTTTAAGCTCAATGCCCCTACTGGGGTATAAGCCACTGACAGCAGCTGGCCAGAGTCCTCTGTCCTGGGTTAAAGGTTGATCGGCCCTGTGGCTTCCACTTACACCACATGACTTCATATGCCTTCTAGACGAAGATTCTTCCTCTCCCTTCTGTTGGTATTTTTGTAGTGCTGAGTTTTTACAGGATAGGGTTGCTGGCCCCATGCCCAAACCTCCCTCTTTTGCAAGCGGTCTTCGGACTATCCATGACCCATTATTTCCATTGCCCAAAATGTATAATTTTCCATTTATTGTGATGGCTGATGTTGCCAGCTACCTTAGGATAATAATTAAATATTTGTTTTTCCCAATCATTTCCTCCCACCCAGAGAGTATTTTACACACAGAAGTCATAGAAACATAGAAAACCTATAGCACAATACAGGCCCTTTGGCCCACAAAGTTGTGCTGAACATGTCCCTACCTTAGAAATTAGTAGGCTTACCCATCGCCCTCCATTAGTCAAATACTGTTTTGGTTTAATTTTATTGTAAGCAACCGGGAGGTAGAATAATTTAAGGTACATGTCAAAACTCGTTGTAGAATGAAGAATTATTCAGTCAAACCTGACTGGGAAGGGAAATGTATTAATGATATATTATGCCAATCACCTGGAAGATTTAGAGGATTAGGAGCTACACCATAAGCTATATGTATATGGAAAATATTTAATTCATTCTTGGATTTTTTTCGCCTTGAAATATAGCAGCATGTGTGATGAAAACACTTCCTCTTTATCAACAGTCATAGGATGATGAAGTCACAATGCATTTCCAAATCAGGGTTGTACGTAATTCAAAGGGAAATTTCATTTCTTGCACCTCCTGTCCTTGAACTTTTTAGATATGAGAGGTTCCTGGCTTGAGGGAGGTGGGTATGAGAGGGGCTTTCAAAGAAATCTTGGCATAGTGTTCCAGGGCATCTCACCCACTGCTTGCTTGGCACAAACCCTTTTCCTTTTATTTGTTCCGTGGACACATTTTACTCTTAATGCAGATTTACCACCGAAATTTCTCAAATATTATCTTAATACTTCGTCTTATTACTGTTCTGCGTTCATTTATTTGAGTAGACAGATTTTCCCCCTAGATTTGAAATGTGAATTACTAGAGGGCGTGCACTTAAGGTGGGGGGGGGGGGGGGAGGCAAGGTTTTTTAAAAAAAAACACACAGTGGTGGGTGCCTGGGGTGCACTAGCAGGGGTGGTGTTGGAGAAAGATAAGACAGAGTTTCTTAAATAGACACGCAAACGTGGACCATCGTTGGCTTATTTAGTGTAGCATTACATTGTGGGCTGAAGAGCCAACTGCACAGTACAACTGTTCTACGTACTCTGGCATAGAGGGGGAACAACTTATACAGTTCACTCTTTCAATAGGTCATCCCTTTGGATCGGGAATGACTTGCTACTCCTTTGATCCTCCGGGCTCTGGAGTTGCTGGCGAGGCTAGGGATGATGCCCACAGTAGGTTTTGTCGAAGTGGGTAGGTTCAACGTCCATATGTCACTCTACTACCCGGAGATAATTTCTTGTATATATTCTTGAATAAGAGTAATGGAAAAAATGCACTGAGGCGCAACCAATGTGTAAAAGAAAGCAAGCTGAGCAAATACAAAATAATAGTGATAAATAATACTGAGAACATGAGCTGGCCTTCCCCATTTCCCTCCACATGTCTGAAGCAAAGAATGACTACACCAGGCACCTCAAAACGCTGACTGGGCTCCCTCCCGTCACGGGCTGGATCAGCAAAATGCCGCTGTCCCCTCCCCGACCTTGAGGCCCTAAGTACAGGTCACTGACCCTGGATTCCCAAAAACAGCTGGGTCACAGCGAGAGCCACAATTTAACCACGCTCGCAATGCCTCCAGAAAGTGTAGCAGTCTCTCAAGATTTAAAATGAAGGTAATTGCCGAAACGAGAGGTAGTCTCCTGACTATGATTCTTAGGAATGGCCAAGAAACATCAAGGGAAAAAAAGCAAATAACCATTCGATTTCATGTAATAAAAATTTCAATACAAATTTATTAACCCTTGCATAATGAAGCTCGTAACTAAAATTTTGTGTTATCGTTTGTTCCGTTTTTTAAAAAATCATTTCATCGCCGTTCAGACCGATATTACAATAGTTATATATATCCACGTCCATTAAGCCTTCCAACTTGTGTCTCAGTCGCTTATTGAGAGCATACATAGACAGAAATGCTAGAGGAACTCAGCAAGTCCGGCAAAATCCATGGAGGAGTATTTAGGAAGTCGAAATTTCGGGCCAAATCTCTCCCCTAGGGTGCCTGCTCGACCCGTTGAGTTCCTCCAGCGTTTTGCGCGTGTTGCTCAAGATTTCCAGCATCTACACAATCTCTTGTGTTTTTGTTGGGAGCTTCTATTTCCGAAACTATCCGAACAGGAAATCTTCCAATTGTTCTTCGGCGAGTGGCAGAAATAAAGCAAGGAAGTTCTGAAACCGCTCAGTGGGTCAAATTGCACCAGTTGACGCGTTGTAAGCGTTTCTCCTTCGACAGATGTTGCCTGACCTGCGAAGTACCTCGCGCCTGTTTTGTTTGTACGTCAGGTGCCCGGCAACACCAGTTTTTGATGTTCACCCAACCCATCTGAGACCTCGGGTGAGGCTGACCCACCTTGTTGCGATCTCGGTATGGGGACGGTGGTCACTATCCACACCACTTCTCAACAGACGCTCCGTCATGTTGAGACAATTCCCGGCCGCTCTCCCAATTAAAAGCAGACGTCAGCATAAAACCAAACTTGAACACTCGCCCCCTCCGGACCTCGCTGTGTCCCAGTGGAAAATTACGACAGCAGCTGGTATCTCAGGTCGGTTATCGTGTGGGGATCTCACACTTACCATCGATCATGGACCTCTTACCGGGTTGGACCAACTGTGTCCTTCTCCGAGGCTTGGCCACTGGTATTGCTCTTCAGACCCACCTTAACTTCCAGAGGTTAATTTATCTCTTTGCATTTTGTAGAATTAAAAAAAAGATATCTTCTTCAGTACAAGGACTCCCGCCCCCGCAGGGTCTGAGGAGCGGTGGGTAACCCTCGAACTACAGGAAAACAGCCCAGGTGCATTCTGGCTGAACACCATTGACTCAGTTTTAATGATGTGATTCAAAAGGCAGGCAATTATTCTTAGATAACCAAGTTCCGAGTGTGGCAGTAATTATAACAGACATCCTGGGGTTTCCAATTGGACTTTCTACCCCGACAGTTTGTGTATGTAATCAACGGGAGAGTGAGGGTAAACATTTCTATAACTGGAGATCGAGTTGACTTATCACGAAACATGTTGGTGTTTTGTCTTTACGTACGCCAGTTTCCGTTTTCACTTTATTTTCTGGGCAGCCCCACGGTTAATGCAAGACAAACCCCCCCACAGATGGTGGAAATCTGAAACAACCAGCCCGTCTACTTGATCTACTTCACTGTGAGTTTATGACATTGCTTGGCTGTGAGCTGGTTGGCCGTGAACGGTGTTGCATTCATCCCTGATTGAACTTCTGGTTAGTGGGTAATGACCAGAAATAGATGCTTTCTCCATTCACAGTTGTCTCTTTGCTGGTCATATCAGCACTGAGCAGTTATAACAGCTGGGACCCTTCGCTGTCTGTGGGGCTTGTAATCAGTGCTTTTCTTTCTAAGCTGCCTACTTGGCACTGTTGCCTCATTATGCTTTGGAGGCAGGTTGGTCTTACCTCCCTCTGGTGAAAACAAAGCGGTATCTGTGACCAGTGACTGCCTCCTATTTGATTCTTACTGAACATTGACTCTGCTCAGAAAGAGCGTGAAGGGGTATCCAAAAATCCAAGCCCCACACCGGGGCAAAGGGTTCAATCTGTAAGGTCTGGCTGTACAAAATGAGACGGGATTAATAAATCCTGAACTTCACTAACATGATTGGGAACAGTTGAATATTACAGCGAATGTTATTTGAACGAGCCGTCCTCTTGCACCTTCCCAAATGGGGGGGGGGGGGGAACGAAAAGAAAGAAAGGATTGGTATTCCTATGGCAGAAACAGAAATGCTGGAAGAACTTGCTTGTCTGGATGAATTGTTCTGGGATCTCTAGTTTCACGGTGGCAGCTTTGTTTATTTAGCCCTTCGCTCGCATGAGTTTCGTATCCTTGGGAATTCTGAGAGCGCTTCGCAGCCAACTTTCCAATAATCCTGATGCCCCCTAACTTGCACGGAGCCCTGTCACCCTGTGCTGCGGTCCTACCAGCTTGGCAGCACCTCGGTTTTAAAATCCTCATCCCTTCGCATCCTCTCTTGTCCTGCCCCCTCCCTAGATCTGAAACTTAGATGACACCACCGATCCCCTCTGTTTCCCATCTCATGATTCCTGTCACTCAGCCACTAGCAGTTGAGCCTCCCTTCCTTACACCTCTCAGCCCCCCCATCTCCGTTAAAACCCTCCTCGGAACCCCTATCTTTGATCATCTTAATGGTTTTGATGTGACTTGGTCTCATATTTTTTACAGGCTCTCTTGTGGTACCTTGGGGCAATGCAGGCTCCATATAAGTGGAAGGTGTAGTTTGTATTGAACTATAATCATTGTAGCTAAGATGTAGAAATTTCTATTTGTCGGGGGGGTGGGGGGTGAGCCAGGTTGGTCTGATGCACGAAGGGACCATCTGTAACCCAGGCACCCAACCAAACGTATGCAGCTTCAGCTTTTGCTTCTGGTTCCTCGAACTGAGGAACTCCGTCAGCAGACTCCGGTCTTCAGCAGTCAGCAGAGTGCAGACTGTTGCTGACAGTTATTAGCTGAACGCTGGGTAGTTCTGTGGCCGTGACAGGAAATCTGAAGCCTGAGAGAGAGCAGGGAAATCGAGCAGATTAGAAGGGGATGGCTGTGCTGCAGAAACCCTCCACCTGCCCAGTGTGTACACACACCGATCCAGAACTGTCAGCAGATTTGGATATTGAGCCAGCTCAAGCCTGATTGCTGGTAAGCTCTTTCAAGTCTGTTTAAGAGCCGAGAGTGATGTTACAGCTATATAGGACCCTGGTCAGACCCCACTCGGAGTAATGTGCTCAGTTCTGGTCACTTCACTACAGGAAGGATGTGGAAACTATAGAAAGGGTGCAGTGGAGATTTAGAAGGATCTTAGAAAACATAGAAAACCTACAGCACAATACAGGCCTTTTGGCCCACAATGCTGTGCCAAACATGTACTCACTTTAGAAATTACCTTGAGTTACCCATAGTCCTCTATTTTTCTAAGCTCCATGTACCTATCCAGGAGTCTCTTAAAAGACCCGATCGTGTCCGCCTCCACCATCGTCACCAGCAGCCTATTCCACACACTCACCACTCTATGCATAAAAAACTTACCCCAGACATCTCCTTTTTACCTACTTCCAGGCACCTTAAAACTATGCCCTCTCGTGCTAGCCATTTCAGCCCTGGGAAAAAGCCTCTGACTATCCACACAATCAATGCCTCTCATCGTCTTATACACCTCTATCAGGTCACCTCTCATCCTCCGTCACTCCAAGGAGAAAAGGCCGAGTTCACTCAATCTATTCTCGTAAGGCATGCTCCCCCAATCCAGGCAACATCCTTGTAAATCTCCTCTGCACCCTTTCTATAGTTTCCACATCCTTCCTGTAGTGAGGCGACCAGAACTGAGCACAGTACTCCAAGTGGGGTCTGACCAGGGTCCTATATAGCTGCAACATTACCTCTCGGCTCTTAAACTCAATCCCACTGTTGATGAAGGCCAATGCACTGTATACCTTCTTAACCACACAGTCAACCTGTGCAGCAGCAGCTTTGAGCATCCTATGGACTCAGACCACAAGATCCCTCTGATCCTCCACACTGCCAGGAGTCTTAGCATTAGTCTGCCATCATATTTGACCAACCAAAATGAACCACCTCACACTTATCTGGGTTGAACTCCATCTGCCACTTCTCAGTCCAGTTTTGCATCCTATCGATGTTCCGCTGTAACCTTTGACAGCCCTCCACACTATCCACCACACCCCCAACCTTTGTGTCATCAGCAAACTTACTAACCCATCCCTCCACTTCCTCATTCAGGTCATTTATAAAAATCACAAAGAGAAGGGGTCCCAGAACAGATCCCTGAGGCACACCACTGGTCACCGACTTCCATGCAGAATATGACATGTCTACAACCACTCTTTGCCTTCTGTGGGCAAGCCAATTCTGGATCCACAAAGCAAGGTCCCCTTGGATCCCATGCCTCCTTACTTTCTCAATAAACCTTGCATGGGGTACCTTATCAAATGCCTTGCTGAAATCCATATACACTACATCTACTGCTCTTCCTTCATCAATGTGTTTAGTCACATCCTCAAAAAATTCAATCAGGTTCATAAAACACGACCTGCCTTTGACAAGGTCATGCTGACTATTCCTAATCATATTATACCTCTCCAAATGTTCATAAATCCTGCCTCTCAGGATCTTTTCCTTCAATTTACCAATCACTGAAGACAATAGACAATAGACAATAGGTGCAGAAGTAGACCATTCAGCCCTTCGAGCCTGCACCGCCATTTTGAGATCATGGCTGATCAACTACTATCAGTACCCGGTTCCTGCTTTGTCCCCATATCGCTTGATTCCCCTATCCATAAGATACCTATCTAGCTCCTTCTTGAAGGCATCCAGAGAATTGGCCTCCACTACCTTCCGAGGCAGTGCATTCCAGACCCCCACAACTCTCTGGGAGAAGAAGTTTTTCCTTAACTCTGTCCTAAATGACCTACCCCTTATTCTCAAACCATGCCCCCTGGTACTGGACTCTCCCAGCATCTGGAACATCTGGTACTCACTGGTCTATAATTTCCTGGGCTATCTCTACTCCTTTTTGAATAAAGGAACAACATCTGCAACCCTCCAATCCTCTGGAACCTCTCCCATCCTCATTGATGATGCAAAGATCATTGCCAGAGGCTCAACATCTCCTCCCGTTTAAGAATTTTATTCCATCTATCATCAGAAATCTGACAATTTGGGTCATCCTCCCAAGCTTTTTGTATTTTATCTAAAAAGTCTTGTCTAGAATCAATCAACAAGTTATAGATGCCAATAATAGAACCATTAACAAAAGGTTTTAAATTTAAAAGATCATCCAGTAAATTTTTATCAGGACCTATAGGAAAAGTAGCTAATTGGAAACGTAGAAAATCTCTAATTTGAAGGTATCTGTAAAAATGTGATTTTGGGAGTGCAAATTTATTTGACAATTGGTCAAATGAAGCAAGAGATCCTGAGATAAACAGGTCCCAGAAACACTTAATACCTAATTCATCCCAATCTTTAAAGACTTTATCAGTCGTGGAAGGGATAAAAAAATAATTAAGGAGAATGGGAGATGATAATAATTAAGGAGAATGGGAGATGATAATGTGCTCGTCATTCTCTTCTACAATTTAAAGTGGTTCATAGAGCTTACATTTCTAAACAGAAGCTCTCAGGTTTTTACCCGAATGTTTCTCCACTTTGTAATAAATGCAACTCTACTGATGCCTCTTTAATTCATATGTTTTGGTTTTGCCCTAAAATTGAAAAGTTTTGGCGGGAAGTATTTCATACCTTCTCTCAACTTTTTAGGGCCCAATTTGACCCAAATCCCCTTACTGCCTTGTTTGGTATTATTGCAAATGAAGATATAACTTTAAATACTCCTAACCTACAGGTTTTAGTTTTTACCTCTCTTTTAGCAAGAAGAGCAATCTTGCTTAAATGGAAGGAGTCTACTCCTCCTACACATCTTCAATGGCTACGTGATATTATGTCTTATTTAAATTTAGAAAAGATCTGCTGCTCAGTCTTAAATTCGAAACAATCTTTTTATGATATTTGGGGACCTTTCCTAAATTACTTTCCCAATTTATAAAGTTTAACAGTGCACAGACTTTTATGTATATTTTTATCTTCTCTTCTTAAGTGAATATGGTTTTTTTTCTAATTATCCATTGTCATCCATCAGCTTTTTTCTTTGGTAGTTGGTAGGGGGTTGACTTTTTTATAAATAAAAAAATTCATTTTATGATGTATGACCTATCTTTAAATTTTTGATTACAGGGTGTGTTTATGTGTTATGCTGTAACATTTTGATCAATTTTATTACAATATATGAAAGTACGCAAGTTATGTTGAGATGTATCTATGTGTTGCACTCTGTAAATCTTTTTTTTTCTTCTGAATAAAAATATTGTAAAAAGAAAGAAAGCAATCTCCTCCCAGCCTCCCACAGTAGCCTGGGGTATATCTCATTTGGTCCCAGAGACTTATCCAATGATGCTTTCCAATAGCTCCAGCACATCCTCTTTCTTAATGTCTATATGCTTAAGCTTTTCAATCTGCTGGAAGACATCCCTACAATTGCCAAGATCCTTTTCTGTAGTGAATACTGAAGCAAAGTATTGATTAAGTACCTCTGCTATTTCCTCCAGTTCCATACACGCTTTTCCACTGTCACACTTGATTGGTCCTATTCTCTCACATCTTATCCTCTTTCTCTTCACATACTTGTAGAATGCCTTGGGATTTTCCTTAATCCTGCTCGCCAAGGCCTTTTCATGGACCCTTCGGGCTCTCCTAATTTCAGTCTTAAACTCTTTCCTGCTAGCCTTATAATCTTCTAGATCTCTATCATTACCTAGTTTTTTGAACCTTTCATAAGCTTTTCTTTTCTTCTTGACTAGATTTTCAACAGCCTTTGTGCACCACGGTTCCTGTACCCTACTGTACCTGTACCTTGTCTCACTGGAATGTACCTATGCAGAACTCCAGGCAAATATCCCCTGAACATTTGCCACATTTCTGCCGTACATTTCCCTGAGAACATCTGTTCCCAATTTATGCTTCCAAGTTCCTGCCTGATATCTTCATATTTCCCCTTACTCCAATTAAACACTTTCCTAACTTGTCTGTTCTTATTGTGATCACTATCTCCAAAATACTCTCCCACTGAGAGGCCTGACACCTGACCAGGTTCATTTCTCAATACCAGATCAAGTGCAACCTCTCCTCTTGTAGGCTTATCTACATATTGTGTCAGGAAACCTTCCTGAACACACCTAACAAACTCCACCCCATCTAAGCCCCTTGCTCTAGGGAGATGCCAATCAATATTGGGGAAATTAAAATCTCCCACCATGACAGCCATGTTATTATTACACCTTTCCAGAATTTGCTCCTCAATTACAGTACCAGCAACCCCGGTTCAATTCCGCTGCAGTCTGTAAGGACATTGTAGGTTCTCCCTGTGACCGTATGGGTTTCCTTCAGGTGCTCCAGTTTCTAACATTCCAAAGACGTAGGGGTTAATAGATTAATTAGTCACATAGGTATAGATGGGCTCTTTGGGCCAGAAGGATGAAGATAAAGAAAATGAGACCAGAACTGCTGCATCTCTAAATGAACAAGATGTGATTTCACAACCACTACCTGTGGCAAATTCTGCATTCATTTTCTTTTACTTTGCGACCCAGCACCCTTCTGACATAACGAGCTGCACCGCCCAGCAACCTCAATTTAACCCAAGCCTAATCATGGGACAATTTACAATGACCAATTAACCTACCGACCGGTACTTGTGTGGAAACCAGAGCACCTGGAAGAAACCTACGCTGTCATAGGGAGAACGTGCAAACTCCTGGAATTGAACAATGAAGTCTGATGTCCTGAACGATGCTACCATGATGCCTTTTCATCTAGAAAGTCACTGAGTTCTTGCTTCTTCATCAGCAGACTGACTGGCAACCACCCCCCCGCCCCACCACCCCGATCCCACCATCTACAGCCCCTTCCCCACAAATTCTGGTGCCCATATCAGCAACTCAGGAAGAGTTTCTTCCCTCTGTCTTCTGATTCCTAAATGGACATTGGACACTACCTCACTTTTATTATTTCTATTTTTGCACTATTTTAAATTTAATTATTAAATACACACACACACACACACATATTTTAATGTAATTTATTTACTTGTTTTTTTCTGTATTATCATGTACCGCTGCTGCTAAGTTAGCACATTTCACGACAAATGCCGGTGATATTAAAAGCTGATTTATGATTCTGAATCTAAGAATGATTGGAGATTGGTATCAATGCTGATCTTGCTACGGGGCTGGGGGTTGAACCAGGTACTGTCCCAGTTGCTGCAGTACATGGATACACTGCACAAGGGACGTTACCCAGTCGCTGCTAGATGACGGGTTCATGGGGATTCGGGGTAAACAACCCCGTTTGTAGTGACCTCCCTCGATCTGCCGGCTGTGCTGAGGGACCCTGTTGAGCCCAAGGACTGCTGACTTTGTGGATGTTAATAGCAAACTTCACTGGGAGAACGAGGTGACCCACCAGGTGTGATGGCGCCCCCTGCTGGAGAGGGAGGGAAAGCCCTAGAGACCGGAGAGTTGTGCCGAATTCCAGCCACTTCATAGCACCATTCTAAAGCTGCTCTGTCAATTCTCTTCCCCAGCCCTATGAGCTGTTACTTTGGCCCTCGTGAACTTGTCAACTAACTTCCTCTCTCAACTGGAGTCAGCACCACAAAGCACCAAAATAGACACGAGAGAGCCTGCAGATGCTGGAAATCCAGGGTAGCACCCACAAAACAGCTGGAGGAACTCAGCAAGTCAGGCAGCGTCTATGGAAAGGACTAAAGAGTTAGACTGAGACCCTTCATCAGGTGATTTTTATGGTGACTGCATTTTTGACTAGCGACCTGTCCCTGTTACAAATTGGGAAGAAGGGTCTCGGCCCAGAACATTCCATTGATGCTGCCTGACCTGCTGAGTTCCTCCAGCACTTTACGTGCTGCTTTGGACTTTAAGCACGTGCAGAATTTGTCATGTTTATTACTGAAATATTTCCTGTCTGCACAATGCCTAGCTAGCCAGCAGGGGGCGAGATCCGGACACTTTCCAAATGGATCCAGCAGTCAATTAAATCAGGTTTCTTCTCAAAAGTAAGATCAGCAAGTATCTGAAGAGAATGCAAGATGCTGTAAAATACTTAGCAGCTGCTACTCTAAGGGAAATGGCCAGTTAAGGTTATATAGCAACGAAAACGGCAAGGAATCGTCCGTCGAGCCTCCCTGAATCGTAGGTTTTAATAAGATAACCTTAAGAGTCATAGAGTTATATAGAATAGAAACAGGCCCTTCAGCTCGGCTTATCTATGCTGAATAACTTTAACTTGCCTAAATGTTCCTGTTTGGACAGGTCCCTCACATGAAGCAAAATCCAGTTTGTTACCACTGACATAAATAGTGAAGCGTGTGGTATTGCAGCAGCAGTACACGGCAATACGTTTTAAAAACTAAGAAATGTGTCTTTTTTTAAAAGTGCAAAAAGAGAACAAAATCGCGAGGCAGTGTTCACGGACCGTTCGGAACAGTCACCTGCATTAGGAGGTGTTGGGGTGCTGGAGGTCGTGTGGAAGAGAACTGAAGTGCACCGGGCACACGGGAATCCATGCTGGGTTGGGGGCTGGCTCCCCCGTCGATGCTGCTCTCCAGTGTTCGCTCCTGGAGAACGAGCTGGATTGCCTTTGTCTGCGGCTGCGGGAGATGAGTTCAAAGTAAAATCTACTATCAGAGTACATACATATCACCACGTACAACCCTGAGATGCCTTTTCTGCAGGCATACTTAGCAAATGTATAGAGCAGTAACTGTAAGCAGGATCTGTAAGCTGTAAACATCGGGTAACTGTAAACTGTAGGCAAACTATGCAAATGCAGATAATAAATAAATAGCAATAAATAACAAGCATGAAGTAACAAGATAAAGGTGTCCTTAAATGAGTGTAGTCATCCTCTTTTGTCCAAGAGCCTGATGGTTGAGGAGTAGTAACTGTTCTTGAACCCGGTGGTGCGAGTCCTGAGGCTCCTGTACCTTATGGCAGCAGCAATTAAAGTGCACGGCCTGGGTGGTGGCGATCTCTGATGAGGGCGGATGCTGCTTTTCTATGATTATGTTTCATGTAGATGTGCTCAATGGTTGGGAGGATTTTACCTGTGATGTACAGGGCTGAATCCACTACCTATTGCAGGATTTTCCGCTCAAAGGCATTGGTGTTCCCATACCAGGCCATAATGAGGACCTGCTATGTACGTGTTCTTGCAGAAATGTGGCTCCAAGACAACATCCCAAGCACCATCGGTCTTCAGGCCATGACGCTCAGGGACTTGGGCTGAAATTATTTTGTGACTGGATGCACTACCTTGCTGTGTTCTGTGTGGGAATGAATTCACTGAGTTTTGCACTGTTTCGTTTAACAGTACACAAGTGTATGGTCGAATGACAGTGAACTTGAAATCTGATGGTGGAGGGGAAGAAGCTGTTCCTGAAACACTGAGTGTGAGTCTTTGCTACCTCCTCCCTGATGGTAGTAATGAGAAGAGGGCATGTCCTGGAAGGTGAGGGCCATTTGAATGCTCATTGTGGATTTGAGCCAAAATATGAATGATTGATGTTTAATAAGTTTCTCTGTCTCCAGCAAGTTCCATTCAAAGTTTGCATTAATGGAGGGATGGATCTGTCAAAATCCCAACCCAGACGGGTAAGTGACCTATTGCATCCTGGGTCTAACTGAGCAAGGGTTGGTTTTAAAGTGGGATTGTGCAAATTGATACCTGATATTGTCTGCCAGGAAATCATAGGCAGAGGTAGAGTCATAGAATGCCCTTCAGCCCATCGCATCTGTGCTAGCCATCAAGCAACCATTTGGACCATTCTCTTTTACCAGCACTTGGTCTGTAGCCTCGGCTTGTCTAGATGCCTCACAGTTGTGAGAGACTCTCCCTCCACCACCTTCTTTGGCAGTGCGTTCCAGATTGCAACTCTCCTCTTTAGATTCTCTCTATACCCCTTCCTTCAGCCTTTGTACAGCCTTCCTGCTCAAGCCCGAGGACCTGGGTCACCAAGCAGACCAGGACAAGTTAAAGATGCAAAGAAATGAATTTAGGACAGCTCTTACTATTGGACAATTACTTTACTGATTCTCAAGTATTCTTGGCCTTTCACACATATATTTAATTGGGTATTAACAGCTGAAATATCTATGATGACTGATCATTAAATATGTAAATTATAGGATTTGGTCTATACAGATACAGAAACTAGTTTGATGCAGATCAATATCTATATCCAACTAGTCAATTCCTGTATTTAAAAAATGCCATTTCTTTGTTCAGACTTTTGAACAATTTGGTGACGGGAGCCGGGCGGTCCTCCTTGTCTACGAACACATGAAATGTGACAGAGGAATATGTGTGAGTTGTCAGAGTCTGGTTAATTGGCAACAACAGTTTCTTGGACAGAAAGGGGAGCTGGGCCTTTGGGGCTGTGTTTAGCCTGGGTGACTGCATAATGTCTGAACACCGTCTCTGTCAGCTTCTCATCTTGACTGTTGCCTTACTGAAGTCATGCGCCATGGGGAAATGCTTCTTGCCATCGGTTACTTCTCTGTCCCTCATAATTTTGTATCCCTCTATCAAGTCCCCCCAGCCTCCTATGCTCAAATGAAAACAAACACAACCTACCCAGGCTGTCCTCATACCTGAAGAACTCTCTGTCCCAGGTAACAACGTGGTGAATCTCCTCCTCCTGCCTAATGCGATCACATCCTACAGTGCAGAGACCTGACTGTACCCGGTTCTCTAGCTGACGACTAGCCAATGTTCCACGTCATTTTCCCCAAACGCGGTGGTGTACTGAAGGTTTTTTTTAAAATCTGGGGAGGCTTACTTGGTGACTGTGGTACCATTGAATGGTTCCAAAAAGCCAGCATGTTCAGTAAAGGCCCTTTAAGGGAAGGTCCTGTCCCTTTTCCGCTCCATGTTTGTGTCTCCTGGTTCTAACCCATGCCCATGCCTGGAATGGCCATGTAAGTGGGATGTGGTTCACCACCACAGTACGATGGGTAAGAGACGTTGGTGAGGTCTGTGTCCCCTGGATGAACAAATAAAATTATCCTGTGTCTTGTTGTAGAGGATTTTCCTGATCTTGTGTGGATCTAGAGTCACAGACTAATACAGCATGAAACAGGCCCTTCAAACCATCTGGCCCGTGCTGCGCTGATAGTCCCAGTTATCTGTGTTTGGCCTGTAGCCCTCCATGTACAAGTGCCTCTTAAATAGAAACATAGAAAATAAGTGCAGGAGTAGGCCATTCGGCCCTTCAAGTCTGCACCACCATTCAGTATGATCATGGCTGATCATCCAACTCAGAACCCTGTACCTGCTTTCTCTCCATACCCCCTGATCCCTTTAGCCACAAGGGTCATATCTAACTTCCTCTTAAGTATAGCCAATGAACCGGCCTCAACTGTTTCCTGTGGCAGAGAATTCCACAGATTCACCACTCTCTGTGTGAAGAAGCTTTTCTTCATCTCGGTCCTAAAAGGCTTCCCCTCTATCCTTAAACTGTGACCCCTTGTTCTGGACTTCCCCAACATTGGAAACAATCTTCCTGCATCTAGCCTGTCCAATCTCTTTAGAATTTTATACGTTTCAATAAGATCCCCCCTCAATCTTCTAACTTCCAGTGAGTATAAGCCTAGTCAATCCAGTCTTTCTTCATATGAAAGTCCTGCCATCCCAGGAATCAATCTGGTGAACCTTCTCTGTACTCCCTCTATGGCAAGAATGTCTTTCCTCAGATTAGGGGACCAAAACTGCACACAATACTCATAATACAACATTAGCTTCTCATCTTCAGGAACTTCATCAGTTTCTAACAATGAAGCAAATAGGTCTATTTCTGCAGTTTGTTCCCTGGCCTCCCACATGATCCATTGGTCAGGTCCTGGGGATTTGTCTACCTTAGTAGTCTTCATGGCTTCAAATACCTCCTTCCTTGTAATAAGCATAGGACCTCACTGCTTACTGCTTTTATTTCTTTGGCATTCATTAGTAAACACCATGGAACAATAGGTGATAAAAATCTCAGCCCTCTTCTCAGGCTCCACGTAGAAGCACTCCCAATGGAAAAAGGATCTACTGCTTTCCTGGCTTGTATGATGAATAAACTCTTCTTCGGCTTGCAGCCGGGTACAGGTATCGATTTTAATTGAAAAACCTCTTGGGATTATCTCTAACACTGCCTGCTAAATCTATTTCAAATGCTGCTTTTGCCCTTCTGATTTCCCCTCTTAAGCCTGTTCTTAAACTTCTTACATTTGTGTATCGAGCTGCCTAAAACTGATGTACGCTTCTCTTCCTGACTGAGCCTTTAATATCTCTTGTCAGCCAGGGTTACCTTAACTTGGTTAGAATATAGAACTTAGATATCTACAGCACATTACGGGCCATTCGGCCCACAATGTTGTGCCGACCATGTAAGCTACTCTAGAAACTGCCTAGAATTTCCCTACGGCATAGCCCTCTGTTTTTCTAAGCTCCATGTACCTATCCAAGAGGCTTTTAAAAGACCCTATTGTGTCCGCCTCTACCACCGTTGCTGGCAGTGCATTCCACTCACCCACCACTCTCCGTGTGGAAAACTTACACCAGACATCCCCCCTTGTACCTACTTCCCCTTGTACCTAGCACCTTAAAACTATGACCCTCGTGTGAGACATTTCAGTCAATAGACAATAGACAATAGGTGCAGAAGTAGTCCATTCGGACTACATTAGAGCCTGCACCGCCATTTTGAGATCATGGCTGATCAATTCCTATCAATACCCGGTTCCTGCCTTGTCCCCATATCCCTTGATTCCCCTATCCATAAGATACCTATCTAGCTCCTTTTTGAAAGCATCCAGAGAATTGGCCTCCACTGCCTTCCGAGGCAGTGCATTCCAGACCCCCACAACTCTCTGGGAGAAGAAGTTTTTCCTTAACTCTGTCCTAAATGACCTACCCCTTATTCTCAAACCATGCCCTCTGGTACTGGACTCTCCCAGCATCTGGAACATATTTCCTGCCTTTATCTTGTCCAATCCCTTAATAATCTTATATGTTTCAATCAGATCCCCTCTCAATCTCCTTAATTCCAGCGTGTACAAGCCCAGTCTCTCTAACCTCTCTGCGTAAGACAGTCCAGACATCCCAGGAATTAACCTCGTGAATCTACGCTGCACTTCCTCTACAGCCAGGATGTCCTTCCTTAACCCTGGAGACCAAAACTGTACACAATACTCCAGGTGTGATCTCACCAGGGCTCTGTACAAATGCAAGAGGATTTCTTTGCTCTTGTACTCAATTCCCTTTGTAATAAAGGCCAACATTCCATTAGCCTTCTTCACTGCCTGCTGCACTTGCTCATTCACCTTCAGTGACTGATGAACAAGGACTCCGAGATCTCTTTGTATTACTCCCTTACCCAACTCTATACCGTTCAGATAATAATCTGCCTTCCTGTTCTTACTCCCAAAGTGGATAACCTCACACTTATTCACATTAAACGCCATCTGCCAAGTATCTGCCCACTCACCCAGCTTATCCAAGTCACCCTGAATTCTCCTAACATCCTCATCACATGTCACACTGCCACCCAGCTTAGTATCATCAGCAAATTTGCTGATGTTATTTTCTATGCCTTCATCCAAATCATTAACATAAATGGTAAACAGCTGTGGTCCCAATACCGAGCCCTGTGGCACCCCACTAGTCACCACCTGCCATTCCGAGAAACACCCATTCACCGCTACCCTTTGCTTTCTATCTGCCAACCAGTTTTCTATCCATGTCAATGCCTTCCCCCCGATGCCCTGAGCTTTGATTTTACCCACCAATCTTCTATGTGGGACCTTATCAAATGCCTTCTGAAAATCGAGGTACACTACATCCACTGGATCTCCCTTGTCTAACTTCCTGGTTACATCCTCGAAAAACTCCAACAGATTAGTCAAGCATGACTTACCCTTGGTAAATCCATGCTGGCTCGGCCCAATCCTATCACTGCTATCTAGATATGCCATTATTTCATCCTTAATAATGGACTCTAGCATCTTTCCCACGACTGATGTCAGGCTGACAGGTCGATAGTTCTCTGTTTTCTCCCTCCTTCCTTTCTTAAAAAGTGGGATAACATTAGCCATTCTCCAATCCTCAGGAACTGATCCTGAATCTAAGGAACATTGGAAAATGATTACCAATGCATCCGCAATTTCCAGGGCCACCTCCTTTAGTACCCTAGGATGCAGACCATCTGGACCTGGGGATTTGTCAGCCTTCAGTCCCATCAGTCTTCTCATCACCGTTTCCTTCTGAATGTCAATCTGTTTCATTTCCTCTGTTACCCTATGTCCTTGGCTCATCCATACATCTGGGAGATTGCTTGTGTCTTCCCTAGTGAAGACAGATCTAAAGTACTTATTAAATTCTTCTGCCATTTTTCTGTTTCCCATAACAATTTCACCCAATTCATTCTTCAAGGGCCCAACATTGTTCTTAACTATCTTCTTTCTCTTCACATACCTAAAAAAGCTTTTGCTATCTTCCTTTATATTCCTGGCTAGCTTGCGTTCGTACCTCATTTTTTCTCCCCGTATTGTCTTTTTAGTTAAGTTCTGTTGTTCCTTAAAGACTTCCCAATCATCTGTCCTCCCACTCACCTTAGCTCTGTCATATTTCCTTTTTTTTAATGCTATGCAGTCTCTGACTTCCTTTGTCAACCACTGAGGCCCCTTTCCCCCCTTTGAATCCTTCCTTCTCTGGGGGATGAACTGATTTTGCACCTTGTGCATTATTCCCAAGAATACCTGCCATTGCTGTTCCACTGTCTTTTCTGCTAGGCTATCCGTCCAGTCAACTTTGGCCAGCTCCTCCCTCATGGCTCCATAGTTTCCCCTGTTCATCTGCAACACTGACACCTCTGAGCTGCCCTTATCCTTCTCAAATTGCAGATAAAAGCTTATCATATTGTGATCACTACCTCCTAATGGCGCCTTTACTGTGAGATCGCTTATCAAATCCTGTTCATTACATAACACTAAATCCAGAATAGTCTTGTCCCTGGTCGGCTCTCGTACAAGTTGTTCCAAGAATGCATCCCGTAGGCACTCTACAAACTCCCTATCCTGTGGTCCAGCACCAACCTGATTCTCCCAGTTCACCTGCATGTTGAAATCCCCCATAACTACTGCAACATTACCTTTGCCACATGCCAATGTTAACTCCCTATTCAACTTGCACCCAATATCCATGCTACTGTTTGGTGGCCTGTAGACAACACCCATTTGGGTTCTTTTGCCCTTACTGTTCCTCAGTTCTATCCACACAGACTCTACTTCTCCTGACCCTATGTCCCCCCTTGCAAAGAACTGAATCTCATTCCTCACCAACAGGGCCACCCCACCCCCTCTGCCCACATTTCTGTCCCTACGATAGCACGTATACCCTTGTACATTCATTTCCCAGGTCTGATCTCCCTGCAGCCATGTCTCCGTTATCCCAACAACATCATAGTTACCCATTCGCACCTGGGCTTCAAGCTCATCCGCCTTATTCCTGACACTTCGTGCATTCAGATATAGAATTTTTAACCCATTTCCCCTCTCTCTGTTTGAATCGCTGCCTATTGTGCTTAACCCAGCTCCCCGAACTCCCATCGGGCTATACGCCCCTAGAATTTTGTTGTCCTTCCTACGTTTACTTATTCTTTCAACACATTTAACTCCATGTTCCATCAGACCATCCCTCTGTACATGAGTCCTCCTTATCACTTGTTCCACCCCACCTTCCTCTACTACACACTTAATATTCCGGAACCGTGTAGTCCCCACCTGTCCTTTATTCTTCCTCTCGCTATCCTCTCTCACATTCTGGATCCCTGCCCCCTGCAAATTTAGTTTAAACCCCCCCAAGAAGCTCTAGCAAACTCCCCTGCAAGAATGTTAGTACCGCTCCAGTTCAGGTGTAAACCGTCCCTTCGGAACAGATCCCGCCTTCCCTGGAACAAGGCCCAATTATCTACAAACCTGAAGCCCTCCCTCCTGCACCATCCTCTCAGCCACGTATTAATCTTTATAATCCTCCTGTTCCTTGCCTCACTCGCACGTGGCACAGGTAGCAATCCTGAGATTGTTACCCTGGAGGTCCTGCTCTTCAGCTTCGCACCTAACTCCCTGAACTCCCTACGCAGGACCCCCTCACTCATCCTACCCACGTCATTGGTCCCTACATGGACCACAACATCTGGATTCTTGCCCTCCCTCTCGAGAATAACCTGCACCCGATCTGAGATGTCTCGGACCCCGGCACCAGGGAAGCAACATACTATCCGAGACTCCCGATCTTCCCCACAAAATCTCCTATCCGCCCCCCTGACTATAGAATCCCCTATCACTACCGCTCTCTTCTCTTCCCTCCTCCCCTTCCTAGTCAAGGGTCCAACCTCAGTGCCAGAGACAGGACCACTACAACTTGTTCCTGGTAGGTCATCCCCACCAACAGTATCCAAAACGGTATACTTATTTTTGATGGGAACGGCCACAGGAGTGCTCTTCTCTCTCTGTCTGCTCCCCCGCCTCTCTTGACTGTCACCCATTTGCCTACCTCCTGTCTTTTCGGTGTGACTGCCTCCCGATAACTCTTATCTATCTCTGCCTCTGCCTCCCGAATGATCCGTAGTTCATCCAGCTCCTGCTCCAATTCCCTAACTCGGTCTGAGAGGAGCTGCAGCTGGATGCACCTTTTGCAGGTGTGGTCATCAGGGACAACTGTGTTGACCCTGACCTCCTACATACTGCATACGGAGCACACCACTGCTCTAACCGTCTCCCCCATTACCTGATCCCAGATTAGTCAGAATAAATGAAAAGCAGGCTTCTTGCCGAAGTCCTCTTGCGCCGAAGCCCAGCACTCCGCTGCCCGCTCCTGAAAGTGGGCCGCTTTTTAAAGCCCGCGCTCGCCGCTGACGTCACCCGCGCTTGCGCAGCTTTACCTTCCTCCTCAGGTATTCTCCAGGTAGGTCCGAGGGTCTCGGCCTACCCACAACGGCTGATCCTCCGATCTCCAGTCGTATGTCGATCACGAGCACTCCTTACTCCCGCTCCGCTGCCCGCACCAGGAAAAAGCCTCTGACTATCCACACGATCAATGCCCCTCATCATCTTACACACCTCTATCAGGTCACCTCTCATCTTCTGTCGCTCCAAGGAGAAAAGACCGAAAGATTGTTAACCGTTCATCCCAAAAGGAGTTACTCCCGGACTGTTGATATGACCCTTTTAACAGCCTCCCACTTGCCATCTGTTCCTTTGCTTTGAAATACAGTTGCTCAGCCGACCCCAGCTAGATCCTGATAGTGCCCTCAAAGTTGGCCTTTAACCTGTGAATCTGTTCTATCTTGTGGTCACTGGACCCAAAGTGCTCCCCAACTGTCCCTTCAGAAACTTCACCTGCCTCATTCATTAAGCGGAACATACTGCTGAGATGGGAACATGGATGAAAGAAAATTGGAGGGCTATGGGGAAGGGGAGCATTAAGATTGAACTTGGAGTAGTTTAAAATGTTGATACCTTTGACATTGTGGGCCAAAGGGCCTGCACATGCTGGTATTTATGTATTTATACACATCTTGTTCCATATCTGTGCCTCTAACTTTATAAGATAAGGTGAGAATGGGAATGGGGAATGGTGAAGGTGGGGGCATTACCAGAAGTTTGTGAAATTGACGTTCATGCCATCGGGTTGGAGGCTACCCAGACGGAATACAAGGTGTTGCTCCTCCCCCCTGAGGGTGGCCTCATCGTGGCAGTAGAGGAGGCCATGGACTGACATGTCGGAATGGGAATGGGAAGTAGAATTAAAATGGGCGGCCACTGGAAAATCTGCTTTTTCTGGTGGGCGGTGCTCAGTGAAGCAATTGCCCAATAAAGTTGGGTCTCAGCGATACACAGGAGGGAGCACTGGATACAGTAGATTGCCCCAACAGACTCATAGTGAAATGGCGCCTCACCTGGAAGGACTGTTTGAGGCCCTGAATGTTAGTGAGGGAGGAGGTGTAGCACTTCCAAGGATAAGCGCCAGGAGGGAGATCTGTGGGGGGAGGGATGAATGGACAAAGGAGTCACATAGGGAACAACCGCTCGATCTCTGCGGAAAGCAGGAAGTGGGGGAGGGGCAGGGGAAGATGTGCTTGATTGTGGGATCCCGTTGGAAATGGCAGACGTTATGGAGAATTACGGGCTGGACGCGGTGCCGGTGAGGGCAAGAGGAACCCTGTCTCTGGTGGGGTGACGGGGAGGAGGGTTGAGAGCAGAATTGCATGTAGTGGAAGAGATGCGGGTGAGGGCAGTATTGATGGAGGAAGGAAAGCCCCTTTGAAGGAGGAGGGCATCTCCTTAGTTCTTCACTCTTGACTCCTCTGTGCCTCAGACTGCGTGGGCAGGGGCGAGGACCAGGATCCACCTCGTCATTGACGGTTTTTCTATTTCTCCACCAGATTACCATTCTGTGCCAAGCTCGTTCCTTTGGTGTGTCTATCAATGGATGTCATGCCCTGGACTTATTATCTTCTCAAGTTAGTTTGGGAGGTTCTGGTCCAGTTTACAATCTTAGTCAGACCCTAAGACTGGAGTAGAACTAAGTCATTCTTCCCAGCAAGTCTGCTCCACCATTTCATCATGGCTGATTTATTATCCTTCTCAACCCCGTTGTGCCGCCTTCTCGTAATCTTTGTCACCCTCACTGATCTAGAATCAACCTCCACTTTAAATGTACTCCGTGACTTGGCCTCGTCCATGGCAATGAATTCCATTGATTCAGCACACTCTGGCTAAAGGAAATCCTCCTCATCCCTGTTCTAAATTGCCATCCTTCTATTCTGAGGCTATGCCCTCTGGTCCCAGACTCCCCCTCTATAAGGAACGTCCTCTCCACATCCACTCTGATGGCTCTGGGCCTGTTCTCACTGCAGCTTAGAAGAATTCGGAGGGGGGTGGGGGGCCGTAGTTCTTAATGAAACCTGTCCACACGACGAGAAGGACTGTTTAGTTTGACCTTAGTGGCTACAGAAGCATTTGAAGAGCTGTCAGAGACACTAAACTAAGCAGGGTGCAGCCCACAAAATGCTGGAGGATCTCAGCAGGTCAGCAGCATCTGCAAGAGGGGAATTAACAGTCGACGTTCTGGGTCGCGGCCCTTCATCAGGTTCCGATCGGATCCCCGCAAAGACGCTTCCTGACCTGCTGAGTTCCTCCAGCATTTCGTGCGTGTTGCCCTGGATTTCCAGCAACTGCAGAATCCCTTGTGCAAACAGATAAAACACCCACAATCTCAAATACAATTCAAAATGCTTTATTAAAATTCATAATTTACTGTTACATATTAATTATTACACACAGCAGCCAGCTGCTACTTGCATCCAATATAGAATGAAATTGCATAGGGGTTTTAATAAAGTGCATGGCAAAATATTCATTGCAACCTTTGCCTCATTTAACTGTACAGTTATTAAAGACTATCGCAACAAGTTTCATATTTAAGTGCAAAGTACTGTTTTGAATCTTTTTTGATTTCCACTTAGGCTTGTAGATGCGGGTGTGAAGTTGAATGCTATGTATTGCAATGGAAACGAGGTTCACTTTGGTCCGTAGAGTAGCAAGCAGACATCTGGGATACAAAAAAGCAGCACAAAGAACCTCCTCTGTCCTTGAGTCCTTTCCCTCAACGATAATGTCTATGAGAGACTTGTCTCTGACATCAGTTGTGCCGTTGTATCATCATTTCTGAAACGTTGCCCCAAAGATGTCTTCGTGATAACGCTTCTGGTTCTGAGAAGTTAAAGAAATATTGCGTTAAAACACCAATCACAATACAGGATAACTATTTACAGCAATACGGAGAAGTTGTGAAATTAGGTGCAATTGTATTCCTGGGGACCTCGTGTGCATGCCTCAAATCACATCTTAAAGTGGAGGAGTGCTGACAGCCATTTTCTATTGGCCTCTGGGGGAAATATTTACTTTTGTTACAGATTCACTGAAGTTCAGTAACAAAAGAAAGCCTGTGCTGAGGCTTTATGAGGAGTTAATCAGACCGCACTTGGAGTATTGTGAGCAGCTTTGGGCCAGAGGAGATTTTCATGAGAATGATCCTTGGAATGAAAGGGGTTGAGGGGCGGTTGATGGCTCTGGGCCTCTACTCGCTGGAGTTTAGAAGAAAGAGAGGTGATTTCATTGAAGCCAATCAAATGTTGAAAGGCCTAGATAGAATGGATGTGCAGAGGATGTTTCTAATGGTGTTTTGTATTTCAGCAGCCGTGGAGTAAGAGGGCATCTCTTCACACAGATGAGGAAATTTTTTAGCTAGAGAATGGTGAATCTGTGGCGTTCATTGTCACAGGCAGCTGTGGAGGCCAAATCATTGGGTGTATTTTAAAGTGTTGGCTATTAATGCAGATGATGCATTTCACAGTACAGGTGATAAATCTGACACATCAGACCTACCTTCAACTCTGTGAGGAATTCATCGGCGTCCTCGAAGTTCATGTTTCCCTGCTGGGCAATGATGGCCTTCAGGGTGTCAGTGACATCCTGCGCCATCTTGATCTCGCCGCAGATGTAGATATGGCCTTTCTCTTTGTGCAGCACCTTGTAGACTTCAGCTGCCAGCTTTTCCCGAAGGATATCTTGCACGTAAGTCTGATTGGACAGAAGTGGATGCAGAAATGAGGATAACACTGACTTTGCTTTGGAATGCAGTAACAACAAAACTTTGCAGCTTCATAGCTCCCACCCATCCAAAAACCAGGGGCCACACATGGGGGCCCAGGGTCACCCTCAGCACCATGTTCTCACCCAGTCTCCAGAGCAATAATGCGCTCCAACAGAGATATTGATTTAGTGTTGGTAGTGCTTTCTATGGATCTCAGACCTGGGCCTACCATCCCCCGGGTAGCAGCTTTCAGCATGTCACGAGGTACTTTGAAGTTGTTTAAATGGGCAGCCAGGCTCCCTGGGAGTGGGTGAGTAACCCGATTTCTACAGAGGAGTACTGGATAATAGTGTTGAAAATTCTCTCTTCTTCATTCTTAAGAATGACACCTGTCAATCACCTATGCTGGTGGCTGATTGACAGGTTGTCCTTGGGGAATGGAGTATACATGCCTCAGTGCTACAAGAGGGTGACAGGACAGCCAGGAAACACTAGGCTGGAAAAGCATAACGCACCATCGTTGTCAATTCAGAGGGTTAACTTACCTTTTTCATACCCGGCTCCCTGGAGAAAGCTGTGTAAACACCTTCCAAGATGCCTTTGGCCTTAAGCGCCAGCGTTTCCTCTTTATAAATGTGATCCTTTTGTGACTCTCTGCATCCAAACACCAAAGTCATGGATCCACCTTTGATTCCTAAATAAAACAAAACATTCAAACTGAATACAAAGATCTCGGTCCAAAACATCAACTCTTCATTCCTCTCCACAGCTGCTGCCTGACCTGCTGAGTTCCTCCAGCATTGTGTGTGTGTGTGTGTGTGTGTGTGTGTGTGTGTGTGTGTGTGTGTGTGTGTGTGTGTGTGTGTGTGTGTGTGTGTGTGTGTGTGTGGGAATCCAACCTTGTCTTTTGCATGATGACGTCAAGCTGGCCCAGAAAGACTGGGGAAGCTGGGTGGGTGACTGGTGAGCAGTGAGAGGGGGCTTGGACTGGCCTAAACTCTGAACAGCTCAGTCCAAGACTGCAGTTCATGAGGCACCGATAGACTCATGGGACAAGTACAAGAGAGTGGGAATTGGAACAGTACTGGAGCTGTCTCCACCTTTGTTGGCATCTACAGGAGTTATCAGTCTTTCCCCTTCTCCTTCCTATTTAAGAACTTCCTCCCTCGAATGTTTATGCAGTTCCTCTTCCCATTTTGAATATAAAAAAAACAGGGGTTATCATGACAAGAAATCCTCATTACCTGCCCAAGCAAGACAGAGACCATTGCAGTGAGCCTTGCTATTGCCATTGGTAAATGTGCACAGGAGGTGGAGTTAGACGTTGGTACAGGCAGTCCCTGTGTTACTCAGGGGTCCCCTTTCAGAGAACTGTCTAGAAGATGATTTCGGCACAAGTCCGAAACATCTGTTTCCTATACCTGTCCACATCACATTGTGCTACATGTGCTTACTATACTCGTTCATTTTAATTGAATAATCTCCATAATTGAACTAATCGAATACATACCAGAACAGTCATTAGTGAAACCCATGAAACATCACTAGTTTCAAAATGTTTTAAGTTGGACTCTTGACCTCACAATCTACCTCATTTTGATCTCGGACCTTATGATTTACCTGCTCCACGAACACTACCTCACTTTTGCACTTACTTATTTTATTCTAACTTGTAGTAGCTTTTTATGCTGCCACAAAACTACAAGTTTCATGACATACGTCAGTGATAATAAACCTGTTTCTGGTTTCTTAGTAGCCGTTGCACTTCATGCTGCTCTGAAGTTGTTTCACCTTGTTCTAGCTCAATGCATCGTGCAATGATCTGATCTGTATGAACAATCTGCATGACAAGCTTCTCATTGTATCTCTGACAATAATAAACCAACACCAATTCCAATTCTAAAAAGGCATGGGAGAATTTGCATAAAGTTTGGATTTTGTAAATCAGGACATCTGTAACATAGGGAGTTCCTGTATTTTGTGTCAGACTAATGTCCCAGAACGCACCTCTTTTCTCAAAGTCATGCTGCCGTTGCTGCCAGAAGCTTCTGAATGGAGCGATTCCCGTTCCTGGGCCCACCAGTATACAGGGCTTCGATTGGTTCTTTGGAAGATGGAATCCCGCAGTGCTGGAATTGTAACATGGAATCAGTTATTCACTTTTGGCCTCTTTGTTGCTTTACGTTCATTTCTGAGCTTGAAAGACGTTGTTTCAAAGAATGAATTGAAAATAGCCTACCTTCGCACGTAACAAGGGATCACATCATCTTTTCCTACAGCGTTGAGCCAGGTACTGCAGACACCATGATGCATAGGGCCCTGTCCATCTAAATACATGAAGAAAAGCGTCAGCCAAGTGCAGTTCCCATGTTCCCTTCTCAGTAATGTGGGTCATAACTCAAGTGGGAAAGAAATCCCTTGACATCTTCACAATGCAGGGACTCTTACATGGTTTGTTCTCCCCATTTAAGTGAAAGGGTTGGGACGTTAATTGATGACTGTATATTGCCCCCTAGTGGATGGGAGAACCTGAGGTAAATTGCTGGGAACGTTGAGGGAGAATAAAATAGAATTAGTGTAAAGGTGGGCCTGCTGGTCATCGAGACTCTCTTCACATTCTAAGGGTTAAGTTACTGATATTGTTTGAAAGACCTGTTTCATTCGCGTGCCCACAATATACTCTACAATTGTCGTGTATAGAGATATATTCTATAATTGTACTCATCCACTGAACCAATAAAATGCCCCGGTACATGTTAAGTGCTAGACAGCTGGAATCCAAGTTCTAAAGAGTCGTTAATTCTAATGTTTAAGGTTTATCCTGCGTAAGCCAGCCCTACATTTTATCGATCAACTAAACATCATGCAATACTCCTTACCTCTAGTCTTGTAGTTCACAACCGCAACAGTCAGGTGGACTTCTCCTGGGTTCATATCTAATGAAGAACTGATGGAGTAGTATCTGGGCTTCAGCAGCATTAACTGAGTGAAGAGGAACATGGCAGGGCAATGGATGGACTGAAATTCCTCCAGGAATTCTAGGATGTTGGGGTTGTAGAAGGATCTCCATTTGTCATACTCCTGGGAATTCTGCAAAGAAACAGCAAACCAGAATTAGATAGGAAATAGTTTAGAATACAGCCTGGTACTTGTTGAATCTTTAACTAAAGAACCAGAATATTGTTATGTTCAATAAATTGTCTCGGTTTGTTGATATGTCAGCTGACCTGGCCGAGTAGATGTCTAGGGTAGGGAGGGGAGGCAACTAATCACGCCCTCCAAACGCTGTCACACTTTCAGCCGGCGGCCTGTCCTTTGGTGCGAGGGACACAGATGTTGGTGACCGTTGTGGCAAACTCACTGATTGTAACCAGTGGAAGTCGGAACCTCTCAGAGAGGTTGGGGGTATGCACATCCACAATGGGCATTTAGAATTCTTTTCTAAATATAATTTAGGAGCTCACCGCTGCAAACTGAGGAGCAGAATTCGACAACACTGGTAATTTGGGAACAAAAGGGGTCAGTTTTAACCATTATAGAATCTGATTGGATCCCGATCATTATTGCCTCCCAGTTCAGTGTAGGGGCAGACAGGAACGATGCTTCTATTGCATCCAATTTTGTCAATTTATCCCCATTAAATGGGCTGGGATTAATTTTGATAGCCCCCCCCCCCACCCCACGGTCAAACTTTTGGATGGTAAAAGCCTCAACTGGTTCGTTGATGCCCTTCAGAGAAGTGGCTCTCCCGCAGACATACTTGGCCATGTCATTGGTGTCTCTGGGACTTGCTGCAGCTCGTGCCATGTTTCCCAACAACACAGCAGCCACCACTCCTCAAGGGTAACGTATACCCGGAGAGCCAGGGTGAAGAATAACCACCATCTCCCTGGGTATCCCTGGCTTTGTGGGCAGACGCGACCCTGGCAGAGCCGGACCCTGTGCTCACCTGACTCAGTTCCAGTATTCGGTTCTTCTCCGATTCCTCTTTCGCCAGCTGGGCAAACTTCTTTAGGAGGTGTTGAGAAGGTGGAGTGGTGATGTCCAAGAAGTACGTGAATGCCTCTTCGAGAGTGCATGCTGGGATCCTTTCATCATTTTTCCAGTCTGCACAGAGCAAAGGACACCAGGTCAATCAGTCTGAAGTCCCCAAGATGGAAGCTATCATCCCCCTGAATGGCAGGAAAATTGTGATAACTGAGCAAGGAAATTCGTGGGAATCCCACCGAGCTGGGTAGGTGTACTTGAGGGTCTATCTCTTCAAAAACGCTCAGTACTTTGAGCCCAATCGGATGAGATTTGCTCACAGGGAACCCAGATTTCACTCATGGTAGGGGAAGGTGGAAAATTGTACTCAGTGGTAACTGCATGTAGAAACCTAGGTTAGACCATAAGCCAAAGAAGAAGCGTTAGGCCATTCAGCCCATCGAGTGTGCTCTGCCATTCAATCATGACTGATATATTTTCCCTCTCAACCCCATTCCCCATAACCTCGATGCACTTAGCAGTTAAATAACTATCAAACTCCGCTTTAAATATACCCAATGACTCGGTCTCCCCAGCCATCTGCAGTGATGAATTCCACAGATTAACCACCCTTTGGCTAATTAAATTCCTGCTCAATGTCCCTTTATTCTGAAGCTGTGCCCTCTGGAGCTAGACTCTCCCAGTATCGGAACATCCTCTGCATGTCCACTCTATCTAGGCCTTTCAATATCCAATAGTTTTCAATGAGATCCTCCCTCATTCTTCTAAACTCCAGTGAGTACAGGCCCAGAGCCATCAAATCTATTAACCCTTTCATTCCTTGGATCATTCTCGTGAATCTTCTCTGGGCCCTCTCCAAAACCAGAAGATCTTTTCTTCAATGCGGTTCCCAAAACTACTCAATACTCCAAATATGGTCTGACCAATGCCTTCTGAAGCCTCATCTTTGCATTAATATTCCAGTCCTCTTGAACTGAAAAGGTGAAGACTTAATTATACCCGTTGAAGGGAACTGGCAATGTTCCCTAGACACTCCACTTACCCTTGGCACTGCTGCCATTATTGACCTCCACTTGGACACACTGATGTGGAGTTGGGATCTCCTTCAGCCTCTTGATCAGGTTGCTGACGAGGGCCTCCTCATTGCGAGGGAAAACTCCAACGTGCTCCCCGGGCAGATACTGCAGGTTATTGGGATCCTCGCACGTCAGCTCAACCAGGATGGTAGAACGGCTGGGAACAGAGAGAGAGAGAGAGCCAGGTAAGCACTCAAAGAGTCATTGGAAAGAAAGAGGTTGGTCTTTCTTTACAGTGGGTGTGGCATACCTGGATTCTGAGCTCTGGAGGTTCTTCCTTGATTTTAACTTCATCGGCAGAATTTTCTTCCCTTGCATTTTGGAGATAACTGAGGAAATTTTAAAAAGAAAGCGATTAATCACAGCCTATAATGGAAATACCAAAAGCAATGCGGCGCCAAAAGGTGGCTGTCAGAAGCTGTGTGCGGCTGAATACCTGAACACAGATCCAGTGAGCTGGATTCCATTATGAATCGGTAGCGGCTGGGGTCCCACACGCTGCTCTTAGCGGCCATCTTGAACTGTCCAAGCTCCACCTTACCCCGCACATTGAAGACTTTGCAGGCCATCTGTTTAATAGGAAAGAAGGGGTGGTAATCGTTTTCCTAGACAGTGTGTTTTTTTTTTCCTTATATAACTTTGGTCAGGAGTCTGAGGGGAACAGAAGTACATTTGCTGTGAGAGTCCAAGTACAAGTGAACGTTAGATCACTCAGTCACAGGGTGGTTCTGCTAAGCGTGTCCATTAGACCAGTCCAGGGTTAAACTGATCTCCTCAAGGCAACAAAGGGAAGGGTGCAACACCCTGAATGAGGCCTTGAACCCCACAAACATCATGTTCGCACGTCAAACACAAGAGGTTCTGTAGATCATAAACAATATTCTGCAGATGTTGGAAGTCCAAAGCACTGCACACACAAAATGCTGGAGGACCTCAGCAGGTCAGGCAGCGTCCAGGGAAATGAATGAACAGTCGATGTTTCGGGCCGAGAACCTTCTTCAGGACTGGGAAAGAAGGGGAAGGTGCCAGAATAAAAAGGTGTTTGGGGGGGGGGGTGGAGCAGGGAGGAGAAGGAGGTGAAGCCAGGTGGGTGAAAAAGTTCAAGGGCTGGAGAAGAAGGAATCTGAGAGGAGAGTGGAGCATAGGGGAAAGGGAAAGAGGAGGAGATCCAATTGAGAAGAGGTAAGAGGCCAGGGGGGTGGGGGGGGAGGGGGAGGGAGAAGGAAAGAAAATTACCAGAAGGAGAAATTGATAGTCATACCATCAGGTTGGAGGCTACCCAGGTGGAACAGCAGATGCTGAAAATAAGCACCACACACAAAATGCTGGAAGAGCAGGTCAAACAGAACTGACCTCTTGATAAAGGGTCTCAGCCTGAAACACTGTCTCTTTATTCCTCTCATAAATACCACCTGACCTATTGAATTCCTCCAGAATTTTAGGTGTACAGCTGGAATATTTCTCCCCATGCTTTACTCTTCCAGAAGTTCGTGTGGGTTTCTACATCCAAATCCCATCAGGCCATCCAGGGCACTTGAAACTAGTTTTAAAACTCCATTAAATGCAATGACTCCAACTGGCTTCCTCCCACTGTTCCTACCTGCCCTCTCCACCCCCGACCCCCACACTCGATTCCATGCACCTGTAATTTACCTTGAATGTGCTGATGGCCCAATCGACAAAGGACTCCTCCTGGCCGCCAAGTTCGTCTCCTTCTCCTGTGGGCGACAAGCGGCTGGCCCCAAGTTGTTCCAGCTTCTTATCGAGTGTGTGGGCGAAAGCACAGAACTGTGGGTACATGCGAGAACCCAGGCCAAAGATGGAGTACCTGAGGGGGGAGAAACAGATCCACCATTAGCTTTGAAGGGTCACTTCCTGCCTTCAACGTGAAATGTCCCTTTATAAGCTTTAGTTCTCTTAATGCTCATTTCCTGACCCAAGCAGCCCACTTCTGTTCAATATTTTGCCCACTGATCACTGCCTGGTGTGGAGGGGCAACTACCAGCTCCATCATGGGCACTAGCCTCCCCAGGACCTTCAAAAGGAAATGCCTCAATGCATCACCCAGGACATGCCCTCTTATCATTGCTACCATCAGGGAGGAGGTACAGGAGCCTGAAGACACACACTTAACGTTTTAAGAACAAATTCTTCCCCTCTGCCTTCAGACTTCTGAATGGACAATGAACCCAAGAACACTACTTTAGTATTTAGCTCTCTTTTTGAATGACTTATTTAATTTTATATATACACTGCGTATCTCGATATATAATATTTTATAGATTTTTAATGTACTATGTGTACCGTTGCTGCCAAAGAATAAATTTCACACTGGATGCAGTGACATTAAACCTGATTCTGAAACCGATTTTGCTGTTAATGAGTCTTTCAAGTATTAAGGCAGAGATGTTGCGAAAGAGTTTTGAATTACGGCTTAATGGAAATGTTCAGCATGCAGAATAGGAGACTGACTGAGATAAGTACAGGGGACATCCTGTTTTGGTACTGGAGGCTCATGTAGTGAAGTCAGCTGGGGGAGCAATGACCTTATGTGAATAACAAGACTGCCCCTAACTAGATTTGGTTGATTCAGGTGGCAAAGGGTATAGTGATGCATCAGGTAGTGCTGCTGCCCCGCACCTCGAGGGACTGGGATTCAGTCCAGATCTCCGGAATTGTACAGAGAATTTGTACATTTTCCCCGTGACTGTGTAGGTGTCCTCCCCACATCCCAAAGATCTGTAAATTTCTCCTCATTAAAATGAGTGAGAGGGAATTCAGACTGTGCTCATGGGCATCTCAGAGTGAATGTGTTACAGGGAGGTAAATGGGGGAATGGGACTCCCCGAGAGCTAGCACAGACTGGATGGATGGAACAGGCCCCTTCCCTGTTGTAAGGGAATATGAAAATGAGAGATTGCAGAGCTTATCAAGCCAAATGGTGTGAAGTTTACCTGAATTTGTATGCTTTCATCATCTTCTTGGTGAACAAGGCTTTCTTAAATACCTGTAGGCAGAGCATTACATTGTTTAATAAAAATAATAGATGTTTCATCGTGAGAAAATAATTTATTTTTATTTAAAAAGAATTTACATCATGTTCTCAAGAGTTTCAATTCTAATCTAAGACGGAATTCATTTTCAAAGGTTCTTCCTACTCTGTAGTGTTGGATTTACCGATCTTTCCTGCCCTTCTCTCCTCTGTGTTCTTTGGACTCCTAAGAAACCACCCACCACCTCCCCTACCCCGCCAGCGTTTCCACCTCTGACCCTCCATCCAATCCCAGGGACCATCTTCTGCTCAGTTCCATTTCACCTCATGGTGAAGCACTTCAAAGACACAAGGTTCTTCCTAAGCTAGATTTGCTTGGTGATAGAAAAATGGAGTGTGATGTAGGAGGGAAGGGTTCGATCGATCTTTGAGTAGTTTCAAAGGTTGGCACCACATTGTGGGCTGAAGGGCCTGTACTGTATTGTTCTATGTTCCACAATACTGTGCACAAGTGCACATCCCAGCTTTAGCTGGAATATGTCGAGGGGTTCTGATGAAAGGTCTCAACTTGGAATATCAACTCTTCACATATAGCTAGGGCACCTCAGCCCTTTGCACTGTATTGTTATAATGAGCAATAGACCAATTGTTTGAAATCAAATGAGCTTCCCTGATGTCTCGGGGCTGGGTGTGCCTCCCACCCCAGTACTCCTTCTCTGCCACCTGTCCCGCACAGCTCCCGTGGCGCTCCACCCTCGCCATTCCCAACGTGCTTTGCTCCCGCCAGATTTACAAGCCCGCTCTTCGCTCCATGCTGACAAGTACAGTTCTATGCAAAACTCACAGGCACCCTCGCTATATATATATATGCCCAAGACTTTTGCACAGTACTGTAAGTTCTCTGCTTCCACTGCACAATCTGTCATCAATCGCACTACCATCGGCAGAGATCTTTGTGACCTGGGCTATTGATTTTGATTTACTGATGTTGATTTTATTATCTAGCCTGAGCCCAGATGGGAGGAGTGGACTTGGCACCACTTACTGAGCCCTGGTGAGGGGATTTGATCAGTCAGAAGCTCTTCCAAAAACACAGTGCTTACCTCTCCATTTCCAGGCGAGTCTCCATTTCCAAAGGTGCTGGTGACCACCAAGACCAGAGACTCTTTGCTTAGATCATTCATATCATAGTCATCCATGCAGACAACCTGAAGGTGGAAACCAATCACAATAGAACATCCATTAAGGTCATGATGGATGCAGAGGTTCATTCTAAATTCAAACATCTTGTTCTGTGCCACATCAAGGTTGAGTCAGCACCCTTGAACACACCTGAAAGCAGGTGACTAAAACAGCGGCATCACAGCTTTAGCTGGAATATGTTGCCAGGTGCTGATGAAGGGTCTCAGTTTGAAATATCGACTCTTTATTCCTCTCCATAGACGCTGCCAGACCTGCTGAGTTCCTCCAGCATTCAACAAGTAGAATACAACACAGCCCTTCCCAATTTCTTTTTAAATTTAGAGATACAGTACGGTAACGGGCCCTTCCAGCGCTATGAGCCTGTGCTGCACAATTACACCCATGTGACCAATGAACTTATTGACCCATGCATCTCCAGAACATGGGAGGAAATCCATGTGGTAATGGGGAAAGCATGCAACTTGCAGCAGAGTTGAACCCGAGTCGCTGGCGCTGTACTTTAACCGCTACCCTCCCATACTCTGCCTCCAGGATGAGTTTTCCATTACTTTTCAGTCATTTTCACAGACTTTGTCAGTTTCAGGTGGGTTAGGAGCAGGTCATGTGATGCAAAGCCAATTGCCCCAAGGTTACTTTATACATTGGTGCTGATTTAAGTGAGGGGTCAGTGTTTCCCTGGGATACATTCTTGTTGCTCCCGTCACATTACAACAGTGACTTTGTTATGTAACTGCTTCCTTAGGTATATAAGCCCCCCCCCCCGCCGCTAAAATAAAAATATATGGTGGCATTTCATTTTACTTACCTTGGCATTGAAAGCACCGTTGAACAACGTGGACAGCTGTTTGGCAAAGGTTTCAGATTTTCCCGTCTCAGTGGCGTATAGAATCGTTGCTTTTGTTCTCTTGGCCATGGTCTTCTTCATCAGAATGGAAGTGAATAGTGCCGCCCTAAAGAGAGAGCAACAGCATTAACAAATATCCTCGCTGAAGGTATTTCTGGGAAAATGACCGTTTCTCCTTGTTCCCACACACTTGCTGGCCACTCCCACGCCCACTGTCCCGCCACCTTAAAGCTTCAAGGATTAAGAGAATAGAATTCACAAAGAAAACGAGAAGCCTTATGGCTCACTGGGTTCTCAAAGCCTCGACACTGCAGAAGGAAACATCTGAAGCGTGAAGGACGCAAGGTGACAAGCCTTGAGGCCACAGTAAAAGGTGTGTGAAGTACCACACGGCAAGATTTGAACTGAACACCTCTGGGGCGATGACACACAAACTCTACATAGACAATGAACAAACCAAAACATAATGCATTGTATAAAGCAGGGGTTCCCAGCCTGTCCAGTTAATGGTAAGGCTCCATGGCATGGGAAAGGTTGGGAACCCCTGTATAAAGAATGGATGTTTTGACAAGCTTACGTTGCTAAATTTTTCAATTTGATCTCATTCTTCTTTGGTTTCAGTCTCTCATCTTTCCATTCGTGTGTTTTCCAAGCATCGATCTGTGAATACAGGACAATGGTAGGTGAGAACTTTTATGGGCCATGGCACAGTATGGACCCTGTGGCCAATGATGTTAACCTATGTACACATAACCCACAATCAATCGAACCATTCACAGACACAACCCTCCAATTTTTCTTACATCTCTGCACTAAGAATCTCTTAATGTCCCTATGGTATCAGCCTCAACCACTACCCAGGCAGTATGTTCTAGTCACCTACTATTTTCTGTGTAAAACTTCTGATATTTCCCTTAAACTTTCCTCCACTCACCTTGAGTGGACACTGTCTAGTATTGGCCATTGCCACCCTGATAGAGAAAGACCCTGACTGTCCACTCTATCATGCCTCTCATAATCATAATCTCTACCAAGTTATCTCCCATCCTCCTCTGCTCCAAAGAGAAAAGCCCTTGTTCATTCAGCCTTTCCTCATAAGACATGTTGCTTTGATGCTGACAAAAATGATCTTTCAATTTCAGAATAGCCTGGAGTTAACAGACTATGAAATTATGGCTTCTTGTACTCTGAGGTAGTGGGGCTAGTCATATAGTATCCCAAGTGACACCAGCACTACGCTAAGTCAAGGGCATGATCGCCTTGGTTCCACTTTTCATACCCAGTGTACATACTGGTAGGAGTAATGGTCTTTCGGTTGTCAATTACCTGATAATAGAAGAAAGGACTGAGGATGTAATTCAGGATCTCCTGATGGAACACCTGCGTGATGCTTCCGGATATTGGTGGCACCAGCCAGACCCAGTCTCCAGGGCAACCTCCTCTTAGCCGAAACTCGTTCTCCAAATGTTTCATGAAGGACTGGGAGGCAGTGTGGTGGTCCATGATGGTGACATTCTTTTTCTGAAAGCAGAACATTATGAGGTTAAAGTTCTAAAGCCCTGGAGACATGTGGTGTGTGGAGAATAACCAAGGAACAAACTTTAGCTAGAGGATAGCGGATCTGTGAAGGTCAAGTCATTGGGCATATATATCTAAAGTAGAGGTTAATAGGTTCTTGATTTGTAAAGGTGGTAAAGATTATGGGAAGAAGGCAGGAAAATGGGGTTGGGAGAGAAAATAAATCAGCCATGATTGAATTACAGTTTTTAAAAAAAATAAATGTAATATGTAGACTTCCTGTGAAAAGATTTGATAGTGAACATCATTAATTCCCTCACCTGGAAACTGTGGAGCACAGCGACGTTAATCTCCACCACAGCCTTGTCCTTCCACAAAGATGACAACTTATTTGTCTCCAATCCCATTTTCTTCCCCACCTCCTGCAATGCAAAGTAATTAAAATTAGTTTCAACCAGATTAAAAACAGACACATTCCATGTCGGCACTGAGAAAGATAAATCCATTGATGCATATTGTAACTTGACTGGCTACAGTCTGCTATCACTGCAGGGCTTATGTATGTCCAGGACAATGAACTGGGCAGAAAGAAAACCAGTTGAGGACATTACCCACCTTGCAATCTACCTTTTTCAAAAGCTCCCTTCTGGAAAGGGCAAGATTTTTGCACAGTACTCTACATGCTAGTATTTAAGTATTTATGTTGGTTTTAAAGAGACCATTGGGGAATCTACTGTTCCCCAATTGGTTAACGCCACATTTCTTCATCCCACAAAACCATTATCAGATGAGGCCCTATCTTAGTCAGAAAATCAGGCAGCTTCGTTCTGAGCAAATCTAAATAATCGTACCTCCAACACGTTGTAGCGCTGAACGTCACAGAGGTCACGAACACCAATCTCAGAACTCATGTACCAGCCATTGAAAGGGCATCCGGGAAACTCCAGTCCTCCAACTTCAAGCATCATGTTGGCCACGGCAGGAAGAGCATACCATTTGAGGTTCAGGTCCTCAAACCACTCATATCTGCAAGCAAAGGAGAAGATCAAGTTCAGTCAGTTACAGAAACCATATTTTTGTACGTGAAGCAAATCTCTGGCCTGTCTGCAGATGCACAAGTAAATTTCAGTGAAGGTGCTTCATTGAGCACCTCTGTTTTGTCCACCACAACAGATGTGATTTCCTGGTGGCCATCCATTTTAATTCTACTTCCCATTCTGACATGTGGGTCCATGACCACTATCAGGCTAGAGGAAAAACTCCTCATATTCCATCTGGGCAGACTCCAACCTGATGGCATGAATATTGATTCTTCTGGTGATTTCTTGCACTACCCCCTTTTCTAGTTTTCATTATAGAGCCCACTTCTCCCTGATTCTCACTTCGTTACCCCCCCCCCCCCACTAATTCTACTCTGTTACTGGTATTTACTAGCATTGCCCACAATATAATGATTCTCTTGGTGACATACATGTACTTTGATAATGAATTTACTTTGAACAGATTCCTTTAAGGAATCTGCACTATTGTGTAAGTTTAGGAAAGTGTCCCAGCAAAGGTATCTGAACAATCAGAGGATGTGGATATGTCATTCAAAGGAAGCATTGTCAACCCAAAGTATTGAAGTAAATGATGTCATTGTAGCTATGAACCTGCATTGGATCACCTACTCTTACCATTGATCTTAAGGGTATAAAACGTGATGTACTATCAGTTTGTGAGCCTTTACCGGGAGTCTCTCCAGAATGATGCCTGCCTGTTGTGCTAACTAAAGGCTTCTATATAATCGCCCACCTACCTTCCCACTCACCTCTTTGACCTATCACCTGCTAGTTTGTACTCCTTCCCCTCCTCTCCGCACCTTCTTATCCTGGCTTCTTCCCCCTTTCTTTCCAGTCCAGACGAAGGGTTTCAGCCTGAAATGTCAACTGTTCATTCCCCTCCATAGATGCTGCCTGACCCGCTGAGCCTCCAGCATTTTGAGTTCTAGCGTTTATGTGGGCAGTATGAAATTTGAGACCATTCTACACGAGTTCTGCAGACTACAGGAAACTTACGTCGGATGCTCGAGCTCCACTTCGAGAATCAGTTCTGGTGGAATTTCAAAGATTTCGGGATCTTGACCATTGGCTTGCATGACCAATGGAAGCACATCAAAGCGGCCGTAGCGAGGTTTCCAGCCCAGTTTTATGCACACCTAGGGTGGAAGCAGAGAAATTTCTTCAGAATGAAACTCATAAGATGATGTAACACCTGGCAGAGAACCTCAGGATGTATTGGTATTGGACTAGGTATATTGTCACATGTACCAAGGTATGGTGAAAAGCTTGGCTTGCATACTGTTCATGCAGATCAGATTATTACAGTGTTTTGAGGTAGAACGAGATAAAACAACAGAACAAGATAGAACAATACATACAGGCTCTTCAGTCAATGTTGTTGTGTCAACCTTTTAACTTACTCTAAGATCAATCTAACCCTTCCCTCCTAAACAGCCCTCCATTTTTCTATCAATCGTGTGCTTATCTAGGAGTTTCTTAAATGTCCTTCATGCATATGCCCCTAACTGCACTACTGGCAGTGAGTTACATGCATTTACCACTCTACACAGAACCCTACCTCTGACATTCCCCCTATACTTTCCTCCAATCACCTTCAACTTATGCCTCATTGTATAACAATGCAGGACCAAGTGCAACGGCTACAGAGCCGGATCAAAGTTGCATTATTAATCAACCTGGGTAGAGATCATTCTTTCCTCCGGATGTCTGATCAAAAGTGTGAGGTCGATACCGGAAGACAATTAAATGGCCTGGGTACGAAGGGGCATGGGGTAAAGTTAAGACCATAAGGCCACAGGTTAACATAGAAAAGAGATATCAACACACCAAGGACTTGCTGGAATTATCCCTGAACCTTCATATTTTCAACATGTAGCTCTTCTACAAATAGTTATCAAGAAGAATGATTGGTTTGGATCTCTTAAATATTTTTTTTACGAAGTAGAGGTGGTTGGTCTTCTAGGTGCTGAGAACGATGGTCTGAAATGGCTTTAGGTTCCCAGGGGTCTGACTCATGGGACCTGCTCTCCTAATCCTCAGTCTTTCAGTGCAGCAAGGTGAGGGTACCAGTGACTGACCCAGCATCGTGCTTTACCTCTGTGAAAGTAATTCCAGCTGGATCACCAATGATGCTGCCATCGGGCATCTGATACCCGGCGTATTTGATTAACTGGCTGTTCCATATCCTGAAGTCGTGCTTTCCGTCGCTCCTCTGAGGGAAGACGGTGATGGTCGATCTATGGGTTAAAACGATCGCATGAATAAGGATCGACTTTATTCACCATAAACACTCACACGCATTAGGAATTGGCAGTGGTGTTGGTGGAACATGCAACAAAAAAACTTAACAATTATACCAATTAGATAAAAATATACTTGGAGGTTAAAGGTCATAAATCCCAGTATGTTTTTACAACGTAATTATCAGCGTTATAAAAAGTACTTTAAGTGTTTACAGTAGAATGCAATGGATGAGGTAATAGATAAGGATGGTGGTTCTGACTAACAGAGAACCAGAATGGTTGATCAGATTAACTGCCCGGGGGAAGAAAAGCATTTGAGATTTTCAGCTTGGGAAATATTCTCTCACGACCTAGGCTATCTATACCCCTCATAATACTTCTATAAGCTCACAGGTGAGTGCGGAGGGAGGTGGGGCAGGGAAACTGTCGGACATAAAACCTCAGCGACTACAATTCATTAGTGCTTGTGCCTGCAACATAGGTTCAATGATTTTGTATTAGCGTCAGAATTGCTTGTTTAGAATGGTACACTGTTTTGAAAGTTCTTTTTGATGCATTGATAAATCTTGTTTCAATCACAAAAAAAAGGAGGGAAATGTATTTGCTCAAAGATATCCAGTGGGCGTATTAACCCAGGGCAAGAACCACTTCTCCCAGATTTCTTCAGAGAATGAATCCGAATCAGATTATTATCACTGACACATGTCAGGTGAAATTTGTTTTGTGGCAGCAGCAATTAAGTTCCAATAAGATATATACACACAAGATAAACAAGTAGCGAAGTTGCGCAAAAAAAAAATGCGGAAATAACGAGACTGTTCATGGACCGCTCGGAAATCTGATGGCAGAGGGAAAGAAGCTGTTCCTGAAACACTGAGTGTGTGTCTTCAGGCTCCTGTAAGGACTTCACTTTATAAATAAGCAATGGATAAATTATCTGAATGTTTAGCAGTCTTAATGCAGCACAGAAGAACACTAAGGCCTTTTATTGAAATCTCAAGAAATGGGACAGAATATTCGACACCATTCCTTTATCAAAGGCAGTTTTGAACTTATGTGGCGCATTTAAGAGAACAGGCGAGAGAGCTGTGTGCCAAGGTACCCGTCCAGTGACGCTCGCCCGGCCGTACCTCAGGTTGCCGTCGTTGGTCGCGTACTTGTAGTGCCGACACATGTGCTCGAACATCTCCTTCGCGGTGGTGCAGTTGCGGGCGTCAAATACCTGCAGAGAGACAGAAACGTTGCTCGTTAGTTTGACTGGGAAGCTGGAACCATCACAAAAGCCTCCTGGCGCGTGTGCCAGGTGGGGGGAGGGCTCCTACCTGGAGGTTGTTCCACTGGATGCGGCCGATGCACCGAGGGGCGTTGCGCCAAGCTTGCTTGCAGGCGAACACCAGCTCGTCCATGGTCAGATCGTACGTGCCCGTGTCAGTGATGCTTTGTGTCACCTGCTCGATGCGAGCCAGATGCTCGTCGGTTTTGGGGCTGGGCGGGGAGGGAGGGGCGAGATCACTATGATTAATTCGGAAACTCGATATCGCTGCGACAGTTCATTCAAAAATAACTCCACGTAGCTATAACCGGTGGCACTTTGCAGACAGTAGGGTCTCATTTGGTCTATGCTCGCTGGAAAAGTGCTAGCCGGTGCAAACCCACCAAGGCAGGGTTTCAACCCAAAATGTTAACAATTCAAGTTTAATTTTATTGTCATTCAACCGTACACACGTGTACAAATTAAGCAAAACAACGTTCCTCCGGACCAAGGTGCAAAACACAGCACGCGAAATAATACTAGCTCGATAATATTAACCGGTAATACTAAGCAGTCTGTTGCTCCCCCCACCGCCCCATGCTGCCTGACCCACCGAGTTTCTCCGACCTATCTTTTTGTCGGGTCCATTGCCCTGCCGATCACGGCTCTTTGGGAAGACACAGAAGTTTTCTGTGTCTGTCCCATTCCTTCAGGACCCGGCTACCAGATGTTTACCACTCCACAATGAAATCCTCTAGCATTGACATGAAAATAATGCGGAAGGCGACAGTCCTTTTCCCCATGTTAGGAGAGTCCGAAACTAGAGGGCTTAGTTTCAAAGTGAATGGGGGAAGATTTAAAGGGGCTAACTTCTTCCAGGCAGAGGGCGGTGTGTGCTTGTGAAACGAGCTGCTAGAGGAAGTGGTAGAGGTGGGGACAATTAGAACCTTTAAAAAGGCATCTTAAGAGGTAACTCTGCCCGGCCCGCTAGGCAGGGGGTTGTGTGGACAGGTACACCAACAGGAAAGATTGGGAGATGGGCCAAACGCAGGGAAATGGGACTGGCTCTGTTAGGCAAGTTGGTCGGCAGGGACCAGCTGGGCCGAACGGCCTGTTTCCGCGCTACCTCGCTCGGTGGCTCTACTATAAAATCTTAACGACGCCTTAAAAATCCCACGCCTCTCCCTTTGAACCCCGAACACGATGAAGTGATTGGCGAGAACTTTCCACTGTGTACGCGGGCAGTAACGGCACCGCCACTCGCTGCTGGACCCGCAGCCACTTTGGAGAGCAGTCCCAAACTGCGCTTTGCCCCATCTTCTGTGAAGTGATATGTTTTCCCCACATCTCCCTGACTCGCGTAAATTGCGGCTGATAAAAATGCGCGAAGGGGAGGAGGGGAGATCAGCAGCCATTCTCGCAGTGCCGTCGCCCTTACCTTTTGAAGGATTGATAGTACTGGTTCACGAACTCCAAAGCCTGCGGCAGGAGCTCCTCAGGAGAGACAGGTTTATCCCGAGGTCCTCGAGTCATTGCTTTCGGGGTCATGAGAGACCCTCTGCATGCGTTGGATTGACACGGCATATTCTAAACAGGACACAGAGGCGAATTAGCCGCATTACTTTAGTTGACTCGCCTGACTATCCAATCAACTGATACGGCCACCAGAAATGTGTCCCTGCTTTTTATCCCGTGGGAATAGAACCTCCCAGGCGGTGAAAGAGAAGGTTCAGCGACAGTATGGTACCGAGCCCTTCGGCCCATCGACTCCGTGCCATCATGCACCTATTTACCCCAATCCCGCCTTAATCTCATTTTTACAGGTCTGATCACGGTTCAGATGTTTACCACCCTCGGGATGAGTTTCAACCCATCCAATAAGCTCTCACTCTCTTTCTTTTCGCCCTAACTTTGTTATAAATTCTATGTTAATTTTATGCAACACGCGGAAAATGCTGGAGGAACTCAGCAGTTCAAGCAGCTTCTACGGGGGAAGGGAACATGAGCTGTTGAAGTTTCGGGCCGAGACCCTCCATTTTACGCGTGTTGCTCGAGGTGTCCAGCATCTGAAACATCTCTTGTGATGTTTAGCGTGTACGTTTCTTGAGAATACTGCTTATCAAACGCAATGTACCCGTGAGTAAGTTTTTCGTTGCTCCTATCTATAGGACAATAAACTCATCTTTGACTTGTTTCCCACATTCTGACACTGCCCGCCCCCGCCCCCAGGTTCCACCACCATCCCACATGCTCTGCACCCCTCGCTCCCTTTCCCTCGACCTTCCTCCCCGTTCCTTGAATGGCAGAAGCCTGTTTGATCGGACCTTGAGCCAACAGTTGGGGAGGGGGTTCCCAACCCTTCCCCGGGGCTGCGGAGTGGCTTTCCGCGTAGGCGTGTCGGGGGGGGGGCGGTAAGGTTTACGGGTGTCTAAACAACAAGAAGCAAGGCGACGCCCGAGGTTAGAGTCGAAGCCGGGTCCCCGGGTTTGGGAGGCGCCTTCAGGTGGACGGAGCGAAAGTGAAGTTGCACAACAACCTCTACAAAACGCTGGAGGAACTCAGCAGGTCAGGCAGCTTCTATGGAGAGGAATGAAGAGTCGTCGCTTGGAGCCCTTCATCTGGACTCAGTCCGAAGCGGCGACAGTTTATTCTTTCCCGTTAAATGCTCCGACCTGCTGACTTCCTCCAGGAGTTTATGCGTGTTGCTCTGGATTTCCAGCATCTACAGTTCACCCTGGCGACGGAAATCCGAATCTTTACCTTTACAGCTTTCTGGTGCAGAGTATCCTGCAGCATCGCCCCGTTTTCCATGTTGTACAATCTCACAAACTTGGGTGCATAAGGGCAGCGCCCTGTCGCTTTGGTCTCTCTGATGTCATGTGGCTGTTGACAATTGGAGAACATATTTTCAGTTTAATTTCCTTTCTGGGCACGCTCTTCGTCTTTTAGGTAAACCTGCATCCATTCTAAATTCATTAACTGAAATTACTTCTACAGGTAAACGAATCAAAAAAAGTTTTTCGCTTTGGAGTTTAAAAAAAAACACAAACAAATATCCAACTTTAAAGTAGGGGACCGGACCACCTTTTCAATCTTTCGTTCAATAATCTCCCCCACCCTCATTTTGCGGCAGTTCCCAATCCAGCGATTTAGGATGGGAAAGAGTCGAAGATCCCAAGCCGATTTCGTTAAGAAACTTGATGGAATTGTGGCAAACGGTGTTTGCGTTAACGAAATTTCTGTGAGAATCGGTCTGTCACTTACCTCAGGGGGAGACTTATCCTTCAGTTCATGGATGAACCCGTTGCTGAGACTGCGAAAAGAAATCAGTTGCAAATCGTTAGAACAGTATCGGTTGTCCCTTCACACTGGACACTACCGTTTCTAACAAAAATAACCCCTTGCAAACTCGTTCAAATATTGAACAATTTCAAACAAGACATGTTCACCTTCACTATATTTCCTCACAGAGGTGCGCGGCAAAGCCATTTAAATCCCGGGATAATTTCGTCCGAGGGACTGTTAATCGTTCGTTGTTACCGCAAAGTTGCATTTCGATGTCCAGTCATCTGAATTTTCCAAATTGCGTAGCGGTCTCCGATAATTTAACATGAACTAACGAACATAATCTAAACAAAACCTTGCCGGTTTCGAGGATAAGGCGCTGCTTGCATTGGGATTTGGTTATAGAGTTGACGGGATCCGGGAACCATCGCGCACTTTCCGAGAGAAATCGACCGCTCCATCCCACCTCCCCCAAACGCGCGGTTCGTTCGAGTTGTCTCTGACCTTTTTTCATCGTTATTGTTAAGATCCGTCGCGACACCGGTCTCGTACTTCCCCTTGTACTTGGGCTTCATTAGAAATTGCCATGGGCACATCATCTTGGCTTCCTTTCCGCTAGAACGGCTCCTCCGGCAAAACTGCAGAAACTTACTGAACGAACTCTGAAAGACAGAGGGAACAACTATACACAGCCTTTTCACTCGGTGAAGTTTGAAACTCCTCTTCGCCGAGTTGTTTCCAAAGAGCTGACTGCCACTGCTGAATGGTCCTGGTTTATATACACCTGCTGTGGGTCATTACGTGCCGCCCATTTTGTAACAAATGCAAATTACTGTAACGTAGGAAAATCCCATCGATTTCAACGCGCTGATAAACCAGAAGCACGCCAATTGCAACATCGCGGTAAACTTGTCCTGAAGTGAAGTTTTCTTCAATGTGGATTGGCTCAAAGCGCCGTGACGTTACCTCGACAAGCAAGTTCCTAAACTTGCAAAACTTCCGAACGCCGGAACATCGACTTTTTCCGCGTCCCTGGGGCTGTTCAGAAGGAGGGGGCAGGGGAGTTTACCCAGACAGAAATTCAATACGACTCTCTCCTACCTCCGTCGATAAATGTTTGGCCACAATACGCCAGCCACTACTATTTTATCCTTTCACCCCTAGGTCCCGTCTCTGCTGTATCTAGCGTCACTCTTTGGGTGTACAACCAATCTCAAGTATATAAAATCCTATGTATTTATATTTATTGTACTTTTATTATTGTGTTATTTATCTTATTGCGTCTTCTTGTGCTGCATCGGATCCAAAATAACAATTATTTCGTTCTTCTTTACACTTGTGTACTAGAAATTACATTAAACAATCTTCAATCTTGAATAAGGTTTGGTGTCATGTGAACGCACCGTGACAGGAAGCCCGTGCGTTGGGTGTCATACCTATTGGGACATTAGACAAGTGTTTGGGACCAGTCTGGGACTTCCCCATTCCCAACCCCCTGCCGTCACCCCACCTTTGACCAGTGACAGTAACCCCATTCCTAGCGCTATTTCCAGGCCGAGACTTCAAATCCCACACTGGGCAGCTGGAGGTTTAAAATTCAAGGAGCTTATTGACGGTAGAATGGGAACACCTAACCTCAGTAGCGATGACAACGAAACCCGCAATTTGTCACAGGGCTGACCAATTCACTGATATCATTCAGTGCAGCATATCTCCTGTCTGATGCCCTTCTGACCCAAGTGCGACTGCATCCGTGGGCGCTTCGGGGCAATAAGTGACGTTCCAACTTGCGAAAGAAATGAAGTTAATTAATAAATCCCTCATAAAAGTTCAAAGCGCAAACTTTAAAGTAGATTTATATTTTACCATGAGTTTCGTTTTCTGACAGGCATTTACAGTAAACAGGGTTCCCAACTGGAGGTCCGCGGTCCGCGGAATTAATGTATTTATTGAGAAAGAGCACGAAATAGCTGTTATTGAGAAACAGCCCTGTAACCCCGCGATTTAATCCTAGCCTAATCACCGGACAATTTACAGTGACCAATAAACCGACCAACCGCCATATCTTGGGAGGAAAGCGAAGCACCGGGAGGAAACGTACGCGGTCACGGGGAGAATGTACCCACTCCTTACAGGCAGCGGTGGGAATTGAACCCGGTCACCTGTGCTGTAAAGCGTCCAACAAAGGTTGAAAACGCCTGCTTGAACAGAATTTTATGGAAAAAAGACTGTACATAGGAGGAATGGATGGAGTGGACAGCCAGGGTCTTTTTCCTAGGGAGGAAATGGCTAACACCAGGGAGCGTAGCTTCAATGTGTTTGGAGGAAAGTATGTTTTATACAGAGAGTGATGGGTGCCTAGAAAGCCCTGTTAGAGGTGGTGGTAGAGGCACATCAGGGACATTTAAGAGACTCTTACATGGTCAAATGGATGAAAGAGAAATGGTGGGCTAAGCTGGAAGGGAGGGCCAGCACAAGGTCGGTACAACATGTGGGTCAAAGGGCCTGTGTGTTCTATGTTCTAGTTAGTCAAAGACTGAACAACTCCAACGTGCAAGACAGACTGTGCAAATAAAAGAATACCACGGAGAATATGACTTGTAGAGCATCTTTGAAAGTGAGGCTGCAGAATCAGTTCAGAGCAGAGTTATCCTGCCGGATGGTTGAACTGTTCCTGAACTTGGTGGTGTGGGATCCAAGGTTCCTGTGCCTCCCGCCCGTTGGCGGCAGAGAGAAGAGAGCCTGGCCTGAATGGTGGAGGTCCTTGATGGTGCTCAACGGTAGGGAGGGCTTTGCCTGTGATGGACCGGGGGGAGCAGGGAGACACAGCCCCTGTGGGCTCCAGGCTAGAGGTACCTATCCCTTCAATGATCCTTAACTGGGGTGCGAGGTGCACTGCACCAAGCAATGCTGGAGGGAGGAGAGGGAATGCTATCCATTCCTGGGCAAACTGCTTCCTCTTGACATGTGCAATGCAGCACATTAGAATTAGAGTGAGAGACCACTAAGACCAGAAGGACATTAGACTTAGGAGTGGAATGAAGCCATTTGGCCCATCAACTTGCTCCACCATTTGATCATGCCTGATCTATAATCCCCCCGTACCACATACTAACTTCAGCATGCTCAATGGAGCTTATTCATTGAAGTGCAGGAGAATGCGGAGTGGCATTACAGAGGTGGATGAAGGCATGAGGGACACAGACAGGCTGAAGGCTCAGAGTCTTTTCCCCTAAGATTCATGAATCAACAACCGGAAAGCACCGCTTTAAGGTGAGAGTGCCGAAACCAGATTTAATAGGAGCCGGAGGGACAACTCCTTCACCTAGAGACTGGTCAGGATAATGATTTCAAGAGAATAGCTTTATTTGTCAAACATGCATCGATGCATCAACCCATGCAGTGGAATGCATTGATTTGTGTCAGCCCCAGGACTGTGTTCAGCGCAGCCCATAAGTGCTGCCATGTTTCCAGCACGAGCAGTGCAGACTTCCATCGGTTCTGTTGTATTTCTTTGTTCTACTTTGATTGGCTGCAAGGTAAAATATGGTAATACACAGCACTCGGCAAAAGATTTAGGCACCTATATATAGCTAGGTGCCTAAGAGTTTTGGAATCAAATGACCTTGCCTGGTATCTCAGAGCTGGGTGTGTCTGCACCTGGTCCACCCCCTCCTCTGGCACTCCTGGTCTTCCACCTGTCTGACACCCCTCCTGCGGCACTCCACCCGCATCATTGGCAACATCCTTTGCTCCCACCAGACTTACAGACCTGCTTTCCGCTCCATGTTGACAAATACAATACGTGCAAAAGTTTTAGACAGCCTAGTTATGTGCCTAAGACTTTTGCACAGTACTGCAATGTACTTTGATAATGAATTTACTTGGAACTTTGCACATAGCGAGCCCTGCTATGTTACATTTCATGTTCACGCTAAAGCATGAAAATGGATGGCATGATGCATCACCATCGATTATGCACTATGTCATATGATGTGGTTGATGACCATGACTGTGTCTGGCAAATTTCTCTAGGCAATTAGTTTGTCGTTGCCTTCTTATGAGCAGTGTCTTCACCAAACAGTGACCTCAGCCATTATCAGTACCCTTCAGAGATTGTCTGCCTGGTGTCAGCGGTCACATAAGCAGGACTTGTGATCTGCACCGGCTGCTCATACGACCACCCACCACCTGCTCCCGTGGCTTCACATGACCCTGATCAGGGGGCTAAGCAGGTGCTACACCTTGCCCAAGGGTGACTTGCAGGCTCGTGGAGGGAAGGAGCGCCTTACACCTCCTTTGGTAGGGACATATCTCCACCCCACCACTCAATGAATATGTATGTCTTATTTACACAGGACAAGGAGAGGAAAACTTTAGAGGAGTATGAGCAAGTGGGTCTAGCTTAGATGGGAATGCATGAACCAGTTGGGCTGAAGGGCTTGTTTCTCTGCTGTATGACTCTATAGCAGAGCGATGGCTAGAATGGAGGAATTTACAAATATGCTTGCCCTAGGATGAATGGTGGGGCTTCAGGGTAGAAGTGGGGAGGAGATGTCATAGCCTAAACAAGCACTGAAAGTGAACCTGTGAAACTCATGCTTTCCACAGAGCCTTACGCCAGCTTACGTCAGCAATGGCCACACTCAAAATGCAGGAGGATCTCAGCAGGTCAGGCAGCATCTATGGAGGGGAATGAACAGTCAAGACTTTGGGTCGAGACACCTCATTAGGAAGGGTTGACTCTTCATTTCCCTCCTTTGATGCTGCCTCATCTGCTGAGTTTCTCCAGCATTTTGTGCGTGTTGCTCAAGATTTCCAGCATCTGCAGGACCTCTTGTGTTTGTGATCGATTTTACTACCTCACACTCCTGGAATTCTCAGTGGAAACAAGCCCAGGAAAAGAGCACCTCGTTACGTGTTCGTACTGAGGGGAGGATTTGAACAGAAGTCCAAAGTAAATTTATTATCAAAGTACATATATGTCACCATACTCAACTCTGAGATTCATTTTCTTGTGGGCATACTCAATAAATCCATAATCGAATAATAATCATAACAGAATCAATGAACGTTCGCACCAACTTGAGTGTTCAACCAGTGTGCAAAAGACAGGAAACTGCAAATACAAGCATAAATAAATAATAATAAATAAGCAATAAATATAGAGAACATGAGATGAAATGTCCTTGAAGGTGAGTCTATTGGTTGTATTTATTTTATTTTTTTTGCTTTCTTCATTATTGCACTTATATGGTGGCCCCAGGACAGGTCCTCCAAAATAATAACATCAAGGAATTGAAAGTTGAAAACCCTCTTCACCTCTGATCCACTGATGAGGGCCGGCTCATGGACCTCTTGTGTCCTCCTCCTGCAGTCGATAATCAGCTCTTTGGTTTTGCTGGCATTGAGTTGTTGTTATGGCACCCCTCAGCCAGATTTTCAATTTCCCTCCTATAGGCTGATTCATCACCACCCTTGATTCTGCCCATGACGGTGATGTTATCAGTAAACTTAAATATGGCATTTGAGCAGTGCTTAACCACACAGTCATAATTATAAAGGTGTACATATAAGAACTATTTCCTTCTATCGAATAGTTTAAGAATGCATCACCTTAAATTATAGTCTTTCTGTGGTCTTAACAGGAAGTGATCTCCCTGTTCCTGTAAACAGGGTGACAAGTTCCCCTGTTAGCTGGAACAAGGTAACTAGTAGAGACTCCACTCACTAAGATTCAGAATAGTTCTTGCCCAATTGAATGACAGCAAAGCTTGAGGAGCTAAATGGCTTCCCTCCTATTCCCATATCCTAGAGAGGAGATTTACATGTGCAATGCAGTAACCAACTTCTGATGCAGCTCCCTTTGGAAGTCTAACTATTTTGCCAGTGTGCACAGTTCATAGATCATCATTTAAACTTCAGCCTTGCCTTGTATCAATGAACTCTCCCTCTCTTTCTCCTCTCTCTACTCTCTCTCCTCTCTCTCCCTTTCTTTCTCTCATCGGGTTAGTGTTTGATCTTCTAACCTTGAACCAATAGCTGGGGAGGATGGGGAGGTTTGGAGGGGATGGGGGTGAGCTCTTAAGCTTTCCCCGGCGGCAAGGGGAACGGTTATCCATGTTGGGATGTGGATCAGGATCAGCATCGGAATCAGAATTAGGATCCAGGATTGAATCAGCATTGGGATCAGGATCAGAATCTGAATAAGAATTAGAATCAGGACGCGTCTCTTAAATGTTCCTTACGTATCTGCCTCTTCCACCATCCCTGGCAGTATGTTCTGTGCACTCAGCACTCTCTGTGTAAAAAACAACGACCTCTGACATCCCTCCTGTACTTTCCTTCAAATACCTTGAAATTATGCCCTTGTATTAGTCAATGATGCCACAGGGAAAAGGTGCCGGCTGTCCATTCTCCTTATGAGTCCTTTCATTTTATAAACCTCTATCAAGTCACCTCTCATCCTCCTTCACTCCTAAGAGGAAAACCCCAGCTTTCTCAGCATTTCTTCATAAGACATGCTCCGTAATCCAAGCACATCCTGGTAAATCTCCTCTGCACCCTCTCTAAAGCTTCCACGATGCTCCTATAATGAGATGACCAGAACCAGACACGTTATTCCAAGCGTGGTCTAACCATAAAGCTGCAATATTACCTCACTGCTTTTGAACTCAATTTCCAGTGGAAGCCCACACACCATATTCCCTTTTAACCATCCTGTCAAATTGTGTGGCCGCTTTGAGGGATCTATGGATGTGGACCCCAAGATCCCTCTGTTCCTTTATGCTGTTAAGAATCTTGTCATTAACCTTGTACTTTGCTTTCAGATTCGATCTTCCAAAGGGTATCACCTCACACATCTCAGGATTGAACTTGTTTGGGGCAAGTCTTCACTTTTGGAACAGAAAGACATCCGAGCTGACTCTGAACCCTGTTTTCATTAATATCCATGTATTCATTTCAACGAAGGACTGGGTTTATGAAACTCCTGCCTAAATTTAGCATTCTCTGGTTCAAGTTCAGGATCAATGGAGCACTATTAACCCTGAGTTTGCTGGAGATCACACTGCTCTGTATAGACCACAGATTATCCCTCCATGTTCCACCTTGTCTCTATGTCTGTTTTCTTCCTCAGACCTTCATTGCCCTGAGGTCCATTTTTCTGATCATACTCAACTCTAATTAGTCCAACATTGGTGGCCATGCCTTCTGACATTCAGATCTTCATCCCTGAAACATATTCCATTGACTTTTCCTTTTCTTTTCCTCTTTCCTCCTTCAACAAGCAATGTCCATCCTCAGAGATCCCCACCATCTGGGCTGTGCCATCTTCTTGCAGGTATCATCTGGCAGGAAGTGCAGAATCTTGAAGTCCCAAACCACCAGGTTTAGGAACAGTTACTTCCCCTCAACCGTTCAGTTCTTGAACCAACCTGCACAACCCTAATCACTACAGTTTATCAACACTGGATCACTGTGCACTAAAGTGGACTATGTCATTTAGTTTTGTTCAAATTGTGTTCTTTCTTCTAAGACTTTGTATAATTTATGTTCACTTGAAATATTGACTGTTTATTCCTCTCCACAGATGCTGCCTGACCTGCTGAGTTTCTCCGGCATTTTGTGTGTTTTGCTCTGGATTTCCAGCATCTGCAGAACATTTTGTGTTTATGATTTATATTTATGATTTCCTTGTTGGATGCTACTTATCTGATGCTTTGTGCCTGAGGTGCTGCTGCAGTTAAGTTTATCATTGCATCTGGGCACACACGGACTTTGTGCATATGACGACGAACTCAATCTTGATTTTGACTTTAAAACCTACACAAGAGCGAGATTTTCAGCTTGAGCAATATAATCATATTTCATCCTGGTGTTTACGACAATAAACTAGTTTGAATCTGAGTCTGAATCTAAAGGAAGGTACCAAACCTGCGAAATTTTTGATGGTGGAGGGTAGAGAGAATGGGTTGATGACTTGTCATGGTCTTTGCTCAAGTTGCTCCCCATTACCTATACTTCACTTGCAGTTTTCTCAAACTCCAAGAGTTAGGCCATTATCTGCAATAAATAGAAATCGCCACTTGGCGGCGCACATTCCCGGCATCGCTTTCCCAATTGCAGAGCCTCACGGTAGAAATCAAAAACCACAGGCTGAGATGTTAATATCACTCATGCCAGTGGGTCCTGAGCGGTCGCTCGAGACTGCCTTGGTGCTGGGAGCGGCTCAGGGTTGACACGCAGGGATGAAACATCGAACGTTTCATCGATTCGCCCACTATCTCTCTGGAGGGCTCGCCAAAGACTGCTGGCACCCCAGTCACCCCACCCCCCCCCCCCCCCATTGTGTCCTCCCACTCTCTTGATACCTTGGATCCCAGGAGAGGCCTTTTCGCTTGATCCAAAGCCATCGGCTGCTTCTTCCTGCCGCCTCGGATGTGGCTCTGATGGTTTGCCGTAGAGTCTGACCATGGACTCCCAGCTCCTTCAGCAAATTGATGGTGGATGTGGCTATAAATCCCCTACAGCCCTTTTCCATCCCTGGGCATTGGTGTCTCCACGCCAGGAAATGATGTAATTGGTTAAATACCCTCCACTGTTCATCTAATAATGATGATAATAATAAATACTTTATTGATCCCAAGTGGGAAGTACTTTTCATTACAGCAGGTTCATTCAAATACACACTTATCAGTGTGCAGACTTAACTACTAATAAAATATAGAATAATAATATACAAATTAATAATTTACCAATGTGCAATAATAATGTATGAAATAATAAACAGAGACCTTTGTACTATGAAGTCTGTTTTCCTGCTGCACAGAGATGAATTTTTGTACATGCTTATTGTACTTGGTAGGAAAGATTTTCTGTAACAATGCTTGTGACAGTGGAGCTGAATGAGTCTGTTTGAAGGGGTGCTCTGCTGCCTATTCAGTAGGTCATGGAGAGGATGTGCCAGATGGTCCATAATGGATAACAGTTTGTTTACAGACCTTCTCTCCACCTTTAACTCAAGAGTCCAGGTGTCACCAGGGACAGATCCAGCCTTTTTTGATGAGCCTACTTAGTCATTTTGCCTCGCCAGCACCGATGCTGCTCCCTGAACATAAGGCCACAAAGAGGACCGCACTCGCTACAACAGACCGGTAAAAGATCTCCAGCATCCTGCTGCACACATTGAAGTATCTCAGCTTCCTTAGAAAACAGAGTCTGCTCGTCCCCTTCTTGCAAACAGATTCGGTGTTGGTTTTCCATAGAGGTAAGTCGAAGCTTTTTTGTCATGATGTTTTCTGTATATCTGGGATGTTGTTGGGACGTAGATAAATGTAGACTCCACCAGACCAGTGGGGAACACCCCTTCTCTTCTTTAGTGCGATGCTTATCATTGTCAGTTCTCCAATGGGTTGGAGGATTTAGGAGATCTAGGCCTCATATGGAGCCAGTGATCATTAATGGAGAATGTGTGGAGCAGGTTAAGACCTACAAGTATCTGGGAGTACAGTTAGACGAGAAGCTAGACTGGACTGCCAACACAGATGCCTTGTGCAGGAAGGCACAGAGTCGACTGTACTTCCTTAGAAGGTTGGCGTCATTCAATGTCTGTAGTGAGATGCTGAAGATGTTCTATAGGTCAGTTGTGGAGAGTGCCCTCTTCTTCGTGGTGGCGTGTTGGGTAGGAAGCATTAAGAAGAGGGACGCCTCACGTCTTAATAAGCTGGTAAGGAAGGCGGGCTCTGTCGTGGGCAAAGTACTGGAGAGTTTAACATCGGTAGCTGAGCGAAGGGCGCTGAGTAGGCTACGGTCAATTATGGAAAACTCTGAACATCCTCTACATAGCACCATCCAGAGACAGAGAAGCAGTTTCAGCGACAGGTTACTATCGATGCAATGCTCCTCAGACAGGATGAAGAGGTCAATACTCGCCAATGCCATTAGGCTTTACAATTCAACCGCCAGGACTTAAGAACTTTTTAAAAGCTATTATTAATGCTTTTTGAGATAGTGATTTAGATGCATATCATATTTTTTACTGAGTTAAGTATTGTATGTAATTAGTTTTGCTACAACAAGTGTATGGGACATTGGAAAAAAAGTTGAATTTCCCCATGGGGATGAATAAAGTATCTATCTATCTATCGATTCAACAGCTGTTGAAAGGTGATTTGGACAGTGCAGCCTATTTCTCAGCTCTCTGTCACCACGTCAGCTTTGAATCTTGCGTTTTGTTTCTGAAATTAGTCCAATAAACAGATGCTAAAAATTCCTTCATACTGGCTCTTTAACATTAAAGGGGCAGTGCCCTCAGGCAGAAACTGGTGTTGAGGCTCAGCAGGAAACTTCAAAAAAGTCTCTGAGAAGTACAGAGAAAGTTTGGAATACTTCCTTCCGGTATTTTTCAAGACACGGGCATGCGCAAAACATATGAATTAGTGAAGCTTCTCCATTGTTACATCTATCCCAATGGGGAGATATATCTGAATAAAAACGAGACAGCTTATCCTTGGTCGTGTGGGCCCTATGGACCACTTTAAATTGTAGGAGGGAGTGGCGGGCACATAACAATTTAAAAATTCCATTCCAAGTTTCCTCAGAAATTGAAATCTGTAAATCAATCTGTAAATCTTAAAATTTTCAAAGTAAATTTTTAGTCTAACCCTTTGACTGCCTTATTCAGCATTGTTGGAGAAAAAGATATTATTTTGGAGACATCTGATTTGCACATTTTGGCTTTTATTTCTCTTATAGCTAGGCGGGCGCTCTTGCTTAAATAGAAGGATGTCGTTCCACCTACTCACGCTCAATGATGTGATGTTACGTCATGCTTAAATTTAGAGAAGATCCGTTGTCCAATTTCTGAATCTAGTCAAGACTTTCAAACATTGTGGGGACCATTTTTTAACTATTTTCAAAACCTTTGATTTGCTCTTAAAGTACAGATGTTGGCTAATAACATATTTCACTATATGATAAGGATTTTTTTCCATCTTTCTTCCTTTACCAAACAGCTTCGGTCTTGGTAGTGGGATTAGATTTTTTTTGCATAATAAAGTTATCACATTTCAATACAGTATTACGATCTAATTTAATTGTGTTGGCATGTGGTGAAGTGGTTAAGGTCTAGTGATCTGAATGTCGCTAGTTCGAGCCTTGGCTGAGGCTGCGTGTGTGTCCTTGAGCAAGGCACTTAACCACAACACTGCTCTGCGATGACGCCTGTGCCAAGCTGTATGGGTTCTAATGCCCTTCCCTTGGACAACATCGGTGGCGTGGAGAGGGGAGTCTTGCAGCTTGGGCAACTGCCGGTCTTCCATATATAAAAAAAACCTTGCCCAGGCTTGCGTCCTCGAAACTTTCCAAGGTGCAAATCCATGGTCTATCGAGACTAACGGAGGCCTACATTCCACATGCCAGAGTTTAATTTAATTTACATGAATATAGGGTAATGAGATTCCAAGTGTGATTCACATATAATGTATTTGATAATATTTAATCCTAGTTTTTGACTTATAATATATATCTTATTGTACTCTGTATTCTTCTATGTTGAAAATTAATAAAATATTGAAAGAGAAAAAGGTATCTTAAAGGAGAGGTGGAAAGGGAAAGGGGTACAATTCCAGAGTCCGGGAGCTGTGCATCTGGAAGGTAGATAGGTGGGGAAAGAGGCAGAGGAAGTAGGAATGATGTGAGATGCTGGGAGGGGCAAAGGGTTGAACGGGATAGGAGAGGGCAGTAGACCATGTAATCAAGAGAAGAAGGTGGGGAAACAGTGGGAGGATGGTGTGTGTGATGGACAGGCGGCGAGAATGGGGGAAGGGAAAGAGAGAGGAACAAGGGGCCAGAGGAGTAAATATGATTAGCTACAAATTATTTTAGGGCTGCTCTATGCCAATGCAAGTAGCTTGAACCCATTTTGTTTTGACCCTGGCGACCATTCTGACAGTAATGGATGAGTCAGTTTCCATTTATTAATACAGCCAATAAAGATGCAAGACAAAGAGGAGGTGAGAAAATATTTTTCTAATATTTTACCATCTTCCTCCATGGAAACCAGTTCCACACCACACCTTTAGTGGTTTGACCTGAGGAAGTTTGGCATGCCCACCCGATGACTCTTACCTATGTTCACAGATGTACCTTAGAAAGCATCCGATTTGGATGTATCTCAGCTTGGCACGGCAACTGCTCTGCTCAAGACTGCAAGGAATTGCAGAGGGCAGCAAACGCAGCCTGTCCCACCATGCCAACTAGCTTCCCCTCCACTGGCTCCGTCTACGTTTCCCGCCGTCTTGGGAAAGCAGCTGATGTAATCAAAGACCTCACACGGCCTGGGTCATTCTGTCTTCTCCTCTCTCCCACCAGGCAGAAGGTTCAAAAGCACAATGACATAACCAGGCTTAAGCTTCGAATAGACCACCGATACGCTGAGAGATGAACTCTCGATCTCCCAAACTACCACACCATGGCCTTTGGAATTTATTTGTCTATTGACACTGCACTTTCTCTGTAACTATAATACAATTATAGGACCCCCAATACCCAGGACATGCCCTCTTCTCATTGCTGCCGTCAGGGAGGAGGTACAGAAGCCTGAAGGCACACACTCAACGGTTCAGGAACAGCTTCTTCCCCTCTGCCATCCGATTTCTGAATGGACATTGAACCCATGAACACTACCTCACTACTTTTTAATTTCTATTTTTGCACTGCTTATTTAATTTAACTATTTAATATATATTTATAATTACTGTTCCTCGCATTTTTTCTATTATTGTATATTGTGTTGTACAGTTGCTGCAAAGACAACAAATTTCATGACATATGCCGGTGGTATTAAACCTGATTCTGAATCATCTACATTCCATTTTCATTTTTATTACCTTGACGCACTCCTGCATGGGACAATCTGTCTGAATGACATGCAGAAGTGTGTCTTGGTACACGTGACCATCATAAACCAAGGGATTCATCCCAAATCCCTCTATTTGCAAAGGTGTTTGTTAGCTTTTGCCAACTTGTACAGGACAGTGAACAGGCGTAGTCCTCCTGAATCCTGTCCGCGTCGTTTTCTGTTACATTACGTCCACTTTGTCTGCCCGTGGGACTCGCGGTACCTGGAAAAAGGATGGCTGGCACTGAGAGGTTTTTGAAAATATGAAGGGCATTGATAGCCCAGGGTGGAATGACTAATACAAGAAGCATAATTTTAAGAAGATTGAAGGAAAGCATGGGGGATAGTTGTCAGAGGTAAGCTTTTTTTACTTAGGCGGGTGCATGGGATGTGCTGCAAGGGGTCGTGATAGAGACAGATACATTGGAAATACTGAGACTCTAAGGCAGGTGGATGAACGAAATATGGCAGGCTACGAGGGAGGGAAGGATCGGATTGATCTTGGAGTGGGTTAAAAAGCTCGTACAACATCATAGGCCAAAGGGCCCATATCGTGCTGTAATGTTCTATTGCAGAGAGGATGTTCCTACTGGTTGGGAAGATTATAGAAGTTTAGAATGGTCACAATACCGAAGAAGGCCACTTGTCCCATCGTGTCCGTGACCGATCTCTACAGAATATTAGTCCCACTCCTATCTGTAACCCCCGCCCACGGCCTTGCTAACTTTCCTTCAGCTTCTGTTTATCCAACTCCCTCGAATGCCACGGTGGAGCCTGTCTCTACTGCTTCTGCAGGTCGAACGTTCCAGATTGCAGCCACTTGCTGCGTAAAACAGTTCTTCCTCCTGCTACTCTTAACGGCCTTTCCCTTTATTTTATACCATGGCTTCTCGTTCTTAATGAAGGAACAGCCTCGGACCACCCCTTGTTACTCTATATACTTCTATCGAATCTCCCTTCAACCTTCTCTTCTTTAAAGAAAGCACTCCAAGCCTCTCTGGTCTGAACGCAGCCATCACTTCGCATGAATCTCCTTTTGATTCTTTCTTTCCAGTTCCTCCAGAATAAGCATGATACTCCAGCAGAGGCCAGGCAGAGATTTATAAAGGCCCAGTCTCCCTAAACTAATTGGTAAAGCACAGAAAGTGGTGTGCATTATGGACTGTGTTCTCAGCTGCCTTTCCCCTCAGTGATTTGTGCATGCATAATCCGTACCTCTCTGTTCCCACATCCCTTTCAAAATTCTGCCCTTTATTCTTTGTTGTGTCCCATTTGTCTCGCCAAGGTGCATCACCCCAAACTCTGCATTGGAACAAGGATGCCACCAACAAATCCAATTGGAAATTGAAGAGGGACTTGTTTTCTCAAAGAGTGGTAAAGATCCAGCTCCATCATGGGCATTAGCCACCCCACCATCTTCAATTGGCAGTGCCTCAAAAAGGTGTCATCCATCACTAAGGACCCACACCATCTGGGACATGCCCTCTTCTTATTACTATCATCAGGGAGGAGGTCCAGGAGCCTGAAAATCCACTCTCAACATTTTAGGAAAAGCTTCTTCCCATCTGCTATCTTTATTTCTGAACAGACCAGGAACCCATGAACACTGTCTCACTTATGTTCCTCTCTGTTTGCACTACACACACACACACACACACACACACTCACACTCACACACACACACACACACACACACACACACACACACACACACTCACACTCACACACACAGACACACAGACACACACACTCACACACACACACTCACAGTCACACACACACACTCACACACACACACACTCACAGACACACTGACACACACTCACACTCACTCACACACACACACACACTCACACACACACACTCACACTCACATACACAGACACAGACACACACACACACACACACACACACACTCACACTCACACACACAGACACAGACACACACACACACACTCACACACACACACACTCACACACACACACTCACACTCACACTCACAGACACACAGACACACACACTCACACTCACTCACACACACACACACAAACACTCACACACAGACACTCACACTCACAGACACACAGACACACACACACACTCACACACACACACACACACACACACTCACACTCACACACACAGACACAGACACACACACACACACTCACACACACACACACTCACACACACACACTCACACTCACACTCACAGACACACAGACACACACACTCACACTCACTCACACACACACAAACACTCACACACAGACACTCACACTCACAGACACACAGACACACACACACACTCACACACACACACACACACACACACACACACACACACACACACACACACACATATATATTTCTCATTTTATCATTTTCTGTATTGCACTGTATTTTCTCGCAAAGCAACAAATTTCAGGACATACAGGATGTCAGTGATAGTAAACCCGATTCTGAGATTAATCTGAAAAGACTGGGGCTCTGCCATCCTCAAGGTTGGGCAATGACATGATAGAGACGCTTGAGATGATGAACACAAGAAACTCCACAAATGCTCTAAAACTTGAACAACGCACACAGAACGCTGCAGGAACTCAGCAGGTCAGGCAGCATCAGTGGAGGGGAATGACCGGTCCTAGTCAGGGCATCAACGGATATGGCGAGAAGGCAGGTGTATGGGTTTGAGTGGGATCCGGGAACAGCCATGATGGAATGGTGGAGCAGACACGATGGGCTGAATGGCCTAATTCTGCTCCTTTGTCTTATGAAGAGTCTCAGCTGGAAACATTGCCTGTCTATCCCCTTCTCTACATGCTACTTTACTTGCTGCATTCCTCAGGCATTTTTTCTGCATTGCTTAAGAGTTGATAAAGTGGTTTGGTCGGGTAGATGCAGGGAAAAGATACGACAAGTGGGTATGTCAAAAGTCAGAGGCCACAAATTTAATCTGCCACTAATGTGAATTCAGAAGTTCCTTTATCTAGAGAATGATTAGAAAGTGAAACAGAGGAAGAGCACTGCTGTCACGATTGTGATCCAGATTAACAAAGGGGCACTGAAGCTGGTGAAATGGAAGTCTTGGTAAGCAGACATTCTCCTGGAGACCACTTCCTCAAACTCAGTGTGCAGCGCAACTCCAGAATAATGCCTATCAGTCAGGTTCCCACCACTTCTGCCTCAGCGGGGACAGTGATTTGAGCACCTTTGCCTTTGCTCACGGGGCTGTGGACTGATGAGTTCAGTTCACAAGCGTTCGCCCAAGGGAGGCGGCGCTGTGAAAGAGCGTTCTGGAATCCATGATAGTTTAAAAAGCTGCATCCTGCAGGCCAGCTCTCCGATGTTGGCTCCCTCAAAAACAGACTGGGTTTTCTTCATCTGCAACTGATCCAGAGTGACATGGGGAACCGCTGTGTGCTTATTCTTGCAGAAATGTGGCTACAAGACTACAGCCCATGTACCACCAATCTTCAGGCCACGCCACTCAGGGACTTGTGCTAATATTATTTTGCGACTGCATGTGCTGGGTCATAACTATATGTTCTATATCATAACTATATGTACTGTGTGTGACCTATATGTACTGTGTTTTGCACCTTGGACTCAGAGGAACCGTGTTTCATTTTGCTGTATACATGTGAAGGTGCAGATGAACAACACCCCTCTGTGGCTCCTCCATAGAGAGAGCTAAGTGCACCAGATTTCTGGGAGCTCACATCACGGATGACTGTGCCTGGTCCATTAATATTACCATCCTGAATTACAGCAGCGCCTCCATTTCATGAGGAGATTGAGGCAAGTGAGGCTCCCTTCTCCCCCACCCCATCTTAACTGGATTTTACAGGAGCACCATTGAGAGCGTCCTGACAAGCTGCATCTCATCAGGTGCGGGGAGCAGCAGGGCATCAGACTGGAAGCCCCCACAAAGGACTGTGGGAATGGCTGGGAGGATCATAGGAATTCATCAGAGACATTTATCAGGAGCGCCACATATGCAGGGCCCTCAGTATTCTCAAGGATCCCACCCACCCATCCAGCATCCTCTTTGGCTTTCTACCATCAGGCAGGAGACTCCGATACATAAAGGCAAGAACGGTCAGGATGGAAAACAGTTTCTTCTTCCAGGCCATTAGGCTTCTGAACCCCCTGCTGGATCACATTCCAGGTGTCACCGGATAATTTGCACTGTACCCTACTATATTTAATTGTGCGCTTTACTTTTATCTATGCATAATTTTTTTGTAGATTTAATTCTTGCTTTCCGAAGTTATTGTGTGTTATATGTTACGTTCTGTATACTTTACAGCCTGGTCCGGAGAAACGTCTTGTTTGATGGTATACATGTATGTAACGTAGTTAAATGACAATAACCTTGACTTGACTTGATGGATGAATGACAATAAATTTGACTTGAACTTGAATTGAGAAACTAAAGTAAAACAAAAGTTGATTCAATAGACAACTAATACCATCATCATTTCCCAATTTAATACCGCAAAGAAGCTATTTGTTTCTATTTTAACTTTTAAAGTAATATCATCAGCAGCATGTTTGACAAAATGAAACTGTTGACCCAACATGTGTTTTAATATGTCACAATCAATGAGAGTTTGTCTACTAATCACCATGGGCATGGGTTAATCATGCAATGAAGTTAATACTGAAACTTCCCAAGTGTCAACACATTGCAGTAACCAGAGGTTAATGGGCAAACTGCATTGGTCTGAAAGGCCCACTGTATTATGGTAAAGTTATAGCTGAAGTTGAAAATTCACAAAATTAAATATAAGAGAACAAGAATGAAAAGTGAGATTTTCACGTTGGGAATAAAGAAAGAAATGGCAAGATGAGCTCTATAAAACTCTGGTTAGACCACACTTTGAGTATTGAGTTCAGTTCTGCTATAGGAAGGATGTGGAAGCTTTGGAGATGGTGCAGAGGAGATTTACCAGGATGCTGCCTAGATCAGTTAACATGTCAGATAAAGAAAGCTTAAGTGAGCTAGGGCTTTTTCCCTTGGAGCAAAGGAGGACGAGAAGAGTCTTGACTGAGGTGTATATGATTATAAAGAGGTACTGTATAGACTGAGTGGACAGTGGGCCTATTTTTCACAAGGCAGCAAATTCATTTAAGGTGAGTGGGGGGAGATTTCAGAAGCAGATATTTTACGCAGAGAGAGGTCGGTTCCTGGAACACACTGCCAGGGAAAGTGTTGGTAGGAGACTGGTGCGATAGGGACATTTAAGAGACTCTTAGATAGGCACGTGAATGCATGAAGGGTTATTGGCTGTGTAGGAGGGAAGGATTAGATTGGTCATGGAGTGGGTTACATAGGCCAGCTCATCATTGTGGGCTGAAGAACCCATACTGTGTTGTACTGTTCTCTGTTCTATGCTCTCTAAGTGCTGTCTACCTGTGTTTGACCACTCTCTCTTCCTGATTTCTGGGTATTCATTTTTTGTATTGCTATTTTGTGCAGTTTTGATTGTGGCAGGCTGGCTCTAAATGAATGACATGGCACTAAATTAAACTGAACTGAACGTTCCTAGGACTCTGTGGTTTGATATTTTATATTCTGTGTTTTATACTCTTTTTTGCCCTTTGCACGATCTGTTGTTTTTTTTTGAACTTTTGGGTGTTTGACGTTTTCTTTGAACAGGTTCCAAGGTGCTTCTTTATTCTGTGGCTGTCGGTGGGAAGACGAATCTCAGGGTTGTGTACTGCATACTGCCTTTGACAATAAATGTACTTCGAACCCTTGACAAGCACCAAACGACAAATGAGAAGGAAATAATGGACAAAAAACAGGTCAGAAAAGGGAAATAGGGCAGAGAAATAGCCAACGAGAACGATGAGAAATGGCCAACGAGAACGAGATTGGTGAGGAAGGATGAAACAGGAGCAAAATGGAAATGGAACAGAAGGAGGGAAGAGGAGTGAAGGAAATATGTAATAGGATGAAGCTGAATGAAGGAGAGTGAGGGAGAGTCATTTGTGGATGATAAAGAAGAGGGATGCAGTTGTTGCTTCTATTGTTTGCATGATTTGTGTTTTTTTTTCTTTCTCTGTGCCCATTGGGGGTTGGTCTTTATTCTTTAAACCGGTTTCTTTCAAGTTTCTTGCTTTGTGGCTGCCTGTAAGCAGTCCAGTCTCAGGGTTGTATAATTTATACTCTCCTTGATAATAAATGTACTTTGAACTTTGTGCAAATAGAGGGAACAACAGCATTGGTTCTATCTAACTCATCAAACGTTTGCAGGAATAGCTGTTTTAATTTCAGAAATAAGTCAGGGCTTCTCTGTAACTTTCTGGAATAATATACACTCAGTGGCCACTTTATTAGGTACACCCGTACACCTGCTCGTAAATGCAGCTAATCAGTTAATCATGTGGCAGCAACTCAGTGCATAAAAACATGCAGACATGGTCAAGAGGTTCAGCTGTTGTTCAGACCAAACATCACAAAGGGGAAGAAATGTGATCTAAATTACTCTGAGTGTGGTTGCCAGATGGGGTGGTTTGAATATCTCAGAAACTGCAGACCTCCTGGGATTATCACACACAGTCTCTAAAGTTTACAGAGAAATGTGCAAAAAAAACCCCATGAGTAGCATTCTGTGGTTGAAGTGCCTTGAGAGAGGGCAGAGGGGAATGGCCAGACAGGTTCAAGCTGACAGGAAGGCGACAGTAACTCAAGTAACCACACGTTACAACAGTGGTGTGCAGAAGAGCATCTTTGAATGCACAACACATTCAATCTTGAAATGAATGGACCACAAACGTTTGCTCAGTGGCCACCTAATAAATGGGCCGCAGTGTATTTTCCATGAATAAATTACTGTAATCTAACAACTTCCTTTCATTAAGGACCATTTGACAAGGAAATAGTTGGTTGGTTTTCAAGCATACACGCTTTGCTGTAATTTATTCTTCATATTGTTTTGTGTCTCAGTTGCTCCCAATAATGACATATGCCTAATTATTTAAGGTGGCTTACTCTAATTACTTCCGTCTAACTTCTAACTATAATCCCAAGATACTTGGCCTTACTTGGATATGGTCAATACCATGCTCAATTGGAATTGGTGCTGCCCCCATCCCCCCAGTCTTTGCTTGACGGGAGACGGTCTCTAATGTGGTTGACTGTGGATTGATGGCACAAATTTTGGGAGTCTTTTATGGCATTTGTGTTTGCTATCTTGTGTGTGACTGTTGGTAGTGTGTTTTGCACTTTGACCTCAGAGTAACGCAGTCTTGTTTGGCTGTATTCATGAGCATTCTTGTAAGGTTGAGTGACAATTAAACTTCAGTTGAATTGATTTACAGTGACAAAGACAGCCAACCACTAATTGCTTTGAAAGCAACATGCCAATTCCCGTGTATTTGCCCCTATCCTATTCTCTTGCCGCTAGAATAGGGATAGGGTTCCCTTTGTCTTTACCCACCATCCTACGGGCCTCTGTATCTGGCACGTTGATCTCCGTAACTTCTGCCATCTACAATGGGATCCTACCACTAAGTATATCTTTTCCTCTATGTGACTCCCTTGTCCTCTCATCCCTCCCCATGGATCTCTCTCGTGGAACTTACCCCTGCAAGCCTGACACGGGCCACACCTGCCCCTATACCTCCTCCTTCACCCCCGTTCAGTCCTCTCGGGTGAGGCGACACTTCACCTGCAAGTCCATCGGGGGTCACCCTACCGTAACCGGTGCTTCCAGTGTAGCCACCTCAACGTCAGTGAGACCCAGCCTAGATTGGGAGGAATGCTTCCTGGAGCAGCTTCACTCTGTCTGCCACAAACGCCCAGGCGTCACATGTCAGAGTGGAAATCTCATTCCCAGTCCATGGCCTCCTCTACACGATGATGCTGTCCTCTGGTTAACTCATACTTTGGGGGGGGGGGGTGGTGGGAGAGGGTTTAAAACAAAGAAAACCTTGGGGAAGTGGCCATGTGATTGGTGGATTGAAAGATTGAAAAGGGACATTGCTTTGTTGCGAGACCATTATTTTCTTCATTTGTTTTGTAGTTGTCCTGGAGTTAGGCATCCTACTCACAAGGGGGACATTTACAAGGACAATAAAGGCGGCAGACTTCTTGGATAAACAGGAGATTTTAATTATATTCAGGAATTGGATTTTTTTTTTGCATAATGGGGGCGTTTGAGTTTCGATGTTCTTCCCTCTCTACCCCTCTCCACTTTCCACAGGGATCGTTCTCTCCGCGACTGCCTGGTCCACACGTCCCTCCCCACAGATCTCCCACCTGGCACTTATCCCTGCAAGCGTAAGTGCTACACCTGTCCCTATACCTCCTCTCTCACCACCATTCAGGGCCCCAAACAGTCCTTCCAGGTGAAGCAACACTTCACTTGTGAGTCCGTTGGGGTAATCTATTGCATCCGGTGCTCCCGGTGCAGCCTCCTCTACATCGGTGAGACCCGACGCAGATTGGGGGACCGCTTCGTCGAGCACCTACGCTCTGTCCGCCACAACAGACAGGATCTCCCGGTTGCCACTCACTTCAACTCTGCCTCTCATTCCCATTCGGATATGTCCATACCTGTCCTCTACTGCCATGATGAGGCCAAACTCAGGTTGGAGGAACAACATCTCATATACCGTCTGGGTAGTCTCCAGCCCCTTGGTATGAACATCGAATTCTCCAACTTCTGGTAAGTCCCTCCCTCTCCCTTCCCCCGTCCCAGTTTCACTCTGCCTCCTCTTCCAGCTGCCTATCACCTCTCTCATGATTCTGCCTTCTTCCACTACCCATAGTGCCCTTACGTTCCTTCTTCACCTCTCCTGCCTATCCCCTCCCTGCTTCCCCTCCCCCACCCCTTCATCTTTCCCCTTACTGGTTTTTAACCTGACACCCACCAGCCTTCTCCTTCCCACCCTCTCCTACCTTCTTTCTAGGACCCCTGCCCCCTCCCTCTTCAGTCCTGACGAAGGGTCTCGGCCCGAAACGTTGACTGCTCGTTTCCACGGATGCTGCCCGACTTGCTGAGTTCCTCCAGCGTGTTGTACGTGTTGCTTTGACCCCAACATCTGCAGTGTACTTTGTACTGATGTTCTTGTTGCTGTTTGCGCCGTTTGCTCTTTTGCGGGTGGGTGGGGTTGTCGTTTTTCTTTGAACAGCTTCCAGGGTCTTTTGTTTTGTGGCTATCCGGAGCAGACAAATCTCGGAGTTGTAGAAGGCATACATACGTTGATAATAAATGCGCCTTGGAACCTTGAAAGGAGATGGGTGAAAATCAATACAGAGAGAGGCAGGGTGCCTTACAGAAAGACGTAACTTACCAACGGAATACTGCTTAAATAGAAAGAAGGTGCACCTGTCACATGGGCTGCTGAAAACAAAAGAGTCTGGAAAGAGATTTTGAAAGGTCAATAGAATTGCTGAAGATACCCTCTCATTTTAAAACTGACGGCGTGACTGCAGTCCAGGCGTTGTTCAGAGTTCCGCTCTGCTGCTGTGGAGGAAGAAATAGCATCTAGCAGAGAGACTGGTGGGATTGTGATGACTGATAACATTATTAGGGTGTGCCCTTACTGGAAAGGGTGGGCTGTGACAGGACACAGTTGTCAATTAGATAAAATGGTTTATTATTGTTGAATGGTGAGGTACTGTCAAAATCTTTGCTTTGCATTCCATCTGCATAGATCATTTCATTATAACAATCAATTGAGGAAGTAGAAGGGTAAATGGGTGAATGAATTTGGTAAACTCACTTACAAATACAGAAGGATAATAGCAGAGTGCTGAATAAAGTACAATAGTCAAGTTTACCGACAAATGAGACAACGTTTCCCTGAACCAGGGTGTAAAGCACTGTAGAATGCAAACACATAATAGCTTGTAAGGATGAAACCTACAGATGGATTACATTTTAATAAACAAGCTAAGTGCATAAATTAAATATTGTAAGGTACAGTGAGAGAGTTCGGAATGGCCTGAGGGAAGAAACTGTTTCCCATCCTGACTGTTCTTGTCTTTATGCATTGGGGTCTCCTGCCTGATAGTAGAAAGTCAAAGAGGATGTGGGATGGATGGGTGGGATCCTTAATAATACTGAGGGCATTGTGTACGCAGTGCTCCTGATAAATGTCCTCAACAGATAGCAGGGAGACCCCTATGATCCTCTCAGCTGTTCTCACAGCCCTTTGTAGGGACTACCAGTTACAGAGACAGTGCAGTACAGGCAGACAATAAGGTACAAAGCTACAACAAGGTAGATCCACCTTATCATACTGGGGAACAGCTCAATAGTCCTATAACAGCAGGATAGACACTGTCCTTTCTGCGACGGCTGAGGAGAGTCCATCTCCCACCCCCCATCCTCATCACATTCTACAGGGGTTGTATCGAGAGCATCCCGAGCAGCTGCATCACTGCCTGGTTCGGGAATTGCACCGTCTCGGATCGCAAGACCCTGCAGCGGATAGTGAGGTCAGCTGAGAAGATCATCGGGGTCTCTCTTCCCACCATTGCAGACGTTCACACTACACACTGCACCCGCAAAGCTAACTGTATTGTGAAGGACCCCACGCACCCCTCATACAAACTCTTCTCCCTCCTGCCGTCTGGCAAAAGGCACCAAAGCAGTCGGGCTCTCACGACCATATGGGGGGAGGGCAGGAACGGGGTACTGATTGTGGATGATCAGCCATGATCACATTGAATGGCGGTGCTGGCTCGATGGGCTGAATGGCCTACTCCTGCACCTACTGTCTATTGATCAGTCTGTGCAATAGTTTCTTTCCCCCAAGCCATCAGACTCCTCAATACTCAGAGTCCAGACTGACATCTACATCATTTATTATTATATTGTAATTTGTCCTCTACTGTGCCTATTGTCTTGTTTATTAATTATTGTACTGCCCTGCACTGTGTTGTGCACTTTATGTAGTCCTGTGCAGGTCTGTAGTCTAGTGCAGTTTTTCATGTTGTTTTATGTAATCTCGTGTAGCCTTGTGCTGTCTAGTGTAGTTTTTGTGTTTCAGGTAGCACCAGGGTCCTGGAGGAACGTCGTTCCGTTTTTACTGTGTACTGTACCAGCAGTTTATGGTCAAAATGACAATAAACTTGACTTGACTTGACATGGTCCCAGGGAGAATGGACAAATTCCCTACAGACAGCAGTGAGAAATAAACCTGCTTGCTGGACTGTAATAGCATTACGCTAATCGCAGCCCTACCGTGTAGTGAACAGCAAGACAGAAAGGCACAGACTGCAAGTTCAAGGTTAATTTCCATACCTTTTAAAATGATTCATTCCCCACCCTGCCGGAAGTTTTCATGTTTTATTGTTTTATAACACTGAATCCCAGTGGATTTAATTTGGCCTTTTTTGCCACTGATCAACAGAGAAAGACTCCTTCATGTCAAAGTGAAAACGGATCTCTACGAAGTGATCTAAATTAATTACAAATATAAAACACAAAATAGTTGATTGCATAAGTATTCACCTTCCTTTAAAATGACACACCAAATCATCACTGATGCAGCCAATAGGTTTTAGAAGTCACATAATTAGTTAAATGGCGATCACCTGTGTGCAGTTGAGGTGTTTCAATTGATTGTAGTAAAAATACACCTGTATCTGGAAGGTCCAACTGCTGATGAGTCAATATCCTGGCAAAAACTACACCATGAAGACAAAAGAACATTCCAAACAACTCCTCGAAAAAGTTATTGAAAAACACAGATGGATACAATAAAATTTCCAAATCACTGACTATCTCTTGGAGTACAGTTAAGTCAATCATCAAGAAATGGAAAGAATATGGCACAGCTGTAAATCTGCCTAGAGCAGTTTGTTCTCAAAAGCGGAGTGACCATGCAAGGAGACTAGTGAGGGAGGCCACCAAGAGAACAATGACAACGCTGGAGAGGTACAAACTTCAATGGCTGAGATGGGAGAGTTTGCACCTGCAACTGTTAGCTGGGTGCTTCACCCAACACAGTTATAGGACAGTGGCAAAGAGAAAGGCACTGCTGAAAAAAAACTTAAATGAAATCTTGATCAGAGTTTGCCAGTAGGCATGCAGGGCACTCTGAAGTCAGCTGGAAGAAGGTTCTGTGATCTGATGAAACAAAAATTGAGCTTTTTGCCCATCAAACTAGACACTATGTTTGGCATAAGCCAAACACCACACATCATCAAAATCACTCCATCCCTACCATGAAGCATGGTGGTGGCTGCATCATGCTGTGGGGATGCTTCACTGCAACAGGCCCTGGAAGGCTTGTGAAGGTAGAGGGTAAAATGAATGCAGCAAAGTACAGGGAAATCCTGGAGGAAACCCTAATGCAGTCTGCAAGAAAACTGTGACTTTGGAGAAGATCTGTTTTTGAGCAAGAAGAATGGGAGAATGGGGAAAAATTGCTGTGTCCAGATGTGCAAAGCTGATAGAGACCTATCCACACAGACTCAAGGCTGTAATTGCTGCCAAGGGTGCATCTACTTAATACTGACTTGAAGGAGGTGAATACTTAATCAATCAAATATTTTGTATTTTATATTTGCAACTAATTTAGATCACTTTGTAGAGATCTGTTTTCACAGTCTTTTTTTGTTGATCAGTGACAAAAAACCAAATTAAATCCACTGTAATTCAATGTTGTAAAACAATAAAATGTAAAAACTTCCAAGGAGGGCGAATACTTTTTATAGGCACTGTAAGTTATGGCATTGGCAGTCAGAACCTTGGACAACTGATTGACAGTTTGAATCTCACTTTGGTAGCTGTGTAGTTTAAATTCAATTAAATAAATATGTATTTTAATGAAAACCAGCATCAGTAATAATCAGCACAACACTACTAGGTAGTTGTGAAAACCCTTCTTATTCATTCATCCATCATCAGGGACCCCCACCACCCAGGCCATGCTCTCCTCTCGCTGCTGCCATCAGGAAGAAAGCACAGGAGCCTCAGGACTCACACCACCAGGTTCAGGAAGTTATTACCCCCCCAGCCACCGGGCTCTTGAACCAAAGGGATAACTTCACTCAACTTCACTTGCCCCATCATTGAACTGTTGCCACAACCTGTGGACTCACTTTAAAGGACATTTCATTTCATGTTCTTGATATTTATTGCTTATTTATTTATTATTATTATTTCTTTCTTTTGAATTTGGGTTTCCTCCGGGTGCTCTGGTTTCCTCCCACATCCCAAAGGCATACAGATTGGGAGGTTAATTGGCCACATGTGTGCAATTGGGCAGCGTGGGTTCATTTGGGAGGGTCTGTTACCATGTTGTATCTCTAAATCTAAATCTAAAATCGAAAGCATCAACCCTTAAAGTCATTTTTAAAAACTTTGTCGATCGCTGCGAATTTTCTGCATTTAAGCGTGCGTTCCTGAGCACCGGTTCAACTGTGCACAGCACGGCAACCACTGGGCATACAAGTGCATCGGATGAGCGTTGTGAGAGAGACTATTTGTAGACAGAATTCTGAAACTTCTGTTTTTCTTTTCAGGGAATGTCTGACTGAGTTCCAAGGATGATCACAGTGCAATTAAAAAGCTGATACTAAGTTTGTCATACTAAGAACTCAAATTGCTAGAAAAATAACAAGAATTATTATTCATAAAAATTAGGACGTCTGTCTGCAGTAGCACACATGCCCCTGCACTTTTTTATCTGGCAGTACTTTAGATCTTCTCTCACAATTCCTTTCATCAATTTTCTCTATCAGCTCCCCAGTACAACTGGGAGAATGGGCTACTTACCATCCACATGCACGGCCAGGTCTCACAAGTAAGTGGCACTCCTATTCAGAACAAGCAGCTTGCCTTCAAAATGACTTCAAGATGCCACCGTTAAGTGCATCATGTTCCTGGCAGGGTGACACAAACTCTGTCCTTATATATATAACATATATATTTATAAATTGGCTGAAGTGGCCTCAAATGCTTCTCACCCAATGGTGCCTATTAAAAAAAGACTTAGCAGGTCTCACATTGCAACCAACCTCTCGGACATGGGGGTGAGGTATTGGCACTATGTCCTACCAGTAGCATCAGACATCAACCCATCGCTTTAATTTGGGCCCACACCACCGGGTTCAGGGACAACTATTACCCTTCAAACATCAGACTTCTAAACCACTCACCTCAATGCTGAACCGATTCCATGGCACTTAGCATGTAGGAGGGAGACCGAAAATCTGGCTGAGAGGTGCCACAACGATCGCTCACTCAATGTCAGCAAGGCCAAGGAGCTGGTCATTGACCAGGAGGAGGAGGCTGGAGATCGATGGGCTACTCCTCATCAGGGGATCAGAGGAGGAGAGGGTCAGCAACTTCAAATTCCTCAGTGATATCATTTCAGAGGACCTTTCTTGGGGCAATATGTAAGTGCATTAAGAAGAAAGCACACCAGTGCCTCTACTTCCTTAGAAGTTTGCAGAGATTTGGCATGACATCTAAAACTTTGACAAACTTCTATAGATGTGTAGTGGAGAGTATATTGACTGGCTGCATCACAGCCTGGTGTGGGGACACTAATGCCCTTGAGTGGAAAATCCTACAAAAAGTATTGGACACAGCCCAGTCCATGATGGGTAAAGCCCTCCCAACCACTGAGCACATCTACACGGAGCATTGTTGCAGGAAAGCAGCATCCAGAATCAAGGATCCCCACCACCCAGGTCATGCTCTCTTCTCACTGCTGCCATCAGGAAGAAAGTACAGGAGCCTCAGGACTCACACTACCAGGTTCAGGAACAGTTATTACCCCTCAGCCATCAGGTTCTAGATACAAAGCAGATTAACTTCACTCAACTTCACTTTCTTCATCATTGAAATGTTCCCACTACCAATGGACTCACTTTCAAGGACATCTCATTTCATTTCATGTTCTTTATATTTATTGCTTATTTACTTATTATTAGTATTTTTTCTTTTGTATTTGCACAGTTTGTTACCTTTTGCACGCTGGTTGAACATCCAATCTGGTGCGGTCTTTCAATGATTATATTATGGTTATTATTTTATTATGGATTTATTGAGTAGGACTGCATGAAAACCCCAGGAGATCAGCAATTTCTGAGATCCTCAGACACCCTGTCTGGCACTAACAATCATTCCACGATTAAAGCCACTTAGATTGCATTTCTTCCCCATATTGTAGTTTGGTCTGAACAACGCCCGGACCTCTTGACGATGTCTGCATGCTTTTATGTATTGATTTGCTGCACCTGATTGGCTGATTAGATATTTGCAGTAACAAGCAGGTGTACAGTCGCACCTAATAACATAGTCACGGAGTGAACCTTGCTCCTAAATGTTCAACGAAAGGCTCTGGAGCATTTCATCATTTGAGGAGCGTAACAGTGACATTCTGAAAGAAAAACAGAAAGTTCTGCAAATGTTTGGTGAGTCACATAGAACTGTTTCTTTCACTTCCTCTTTTCCCTCTGTGAATTGCCCCTGATGACTCTTAACAATGTTTATAGGTGCACCATAGAAAGCATCTGACCTTGATGTGAGCAGCTTGGTATTGGAATTGCTCTGCCAAAGATCACAAGGAGTTGCAGAGTTGTGAATGCAACCCAGACTAACTCGCAAACGACTACTCCATCAATTAACTCCCGCTACACTTCCCCACTTCCCGTTGCCTTGGGAAATCAGTTAGCGTATTCAAGGACCTCTTGCACAGAGTCGTAGAAAAGTACAGAAGCACCCCCTTTGGCTCAGCTAGTCTGTGCCAAACCATTTAAATTACGTATCGTCCACGTACCTATCCCAACTGCTCTTAAACGTTGAAATCGAGCTCGCATGCACCACTTGTGCTTGCAGCTCATTCACTCTCACTACCCTCTGAGTGAAGAAGATTCCCCTCACGTTCTCCTTAAATGTTTCACCTTTCACCCTTAACCCATGACCTCTAGTTGTAGTCCCACCCAGCCTCAGTGGGAAAGCCTGCTTGCATTTACCCTATCTATATCCCTCAGAATCTTGTATACTCGGTAACTCAGTAATACTTTCTTCTCTCCTCTCCCATTGTGCAGAAGATACAAAAACTAGAGAGCACTTACCATCAGGTTCAAGGGCAGCTTCTATCCAGCTGTGGTAAGACTTGTGAATGGACCTTTCGTACTTTAAGAGAACTCTTCATCTCCTAATCTATCTCTCCATGGCCCTACAGGAACTGCACTTTCTCTAACTACAACACTATGATCACCCCCTCCTTAAATCCCTTGTCCATTCGTCCCTCCAGGCACCTATCCCTGCCAGAGGCAAAGTCCGTCCTCCTTCCCCCTCATCTCCATTCAGCGCCCCGAACTTCCCTTCCAGGTGAGGCATCATGCCACCTGGAAATGTGCAGGGGTTGCCTATTGTGTCCGGTGCTCCCAGTGCAGCCTCCTCTACATTGATTAAACCCATCGCAAATTGGGGGATCGCTCCTTCGATCATCTCTGCTCCATTGCCAAAAGTGGAGCTTACCGGTGGCCAAGCCCCACTCCCATTGCCATTCTGACATGTTGGTCCACGGTCTCCTCTTGTGCCAAGATGAAGCCACCCTCAGGGTGGAGGAGCAACACCTTATATTCCGTCTGGGTAGCCTCCAACCTGATGGCATGAAATTCTCCTTCCATTCTCATTCCCTTCACCTTCCCACTTCCTCCATTCCCCATTCTGGCCTCTTACCTCTTGTCACCTGCCTATCATCTCCCGCTGGGTCCTCTCCTCCTTCCCTTTCTCCCATGGTCCACTCTCCTCTCCTATCAGATTCCTTCCTCTCCAGCCCTTTGCCTTTCTTACCCACCTGGCTTCACCTATCACCCTCTAGCCATCCTTCCTCTCCTCCTACCGTTTTATTCTGGCATCTGCCCCCTTCCTTTCCAGTCCTGAAGCGGGGTCTTGGTGTGAAAAGTTGACTGTTTATTCATTTCCATAGATGCTGTCTGACCTGCTGAGCTCCTCCAGCATTTTCTGGGTTTTTTAATGCTAACTTGATGCATGATCTATTTGAATGGCATGCAAAGCAAAAGCTTTTCACGGTAACCTGGTACAAGTGACAGTAATAAACATTATCAATAATAAACAGTACCACGACCATTATCGTAATATGACATAACCGATAGGGTGATAGGTGACCTGGATGCACTCAACCGTTGCTTCCAGCACCCCGCCTTTCTCACATTATGGCAACTCTAACAATTGGTTCCACTTGAAAAGCGATTAGGATTCATTACGACACACACAAAATGCCAGAGGAACTCAGCACGTTAGGTAGGAGGGGAATCAACAGTTGATGTTTTGGGCTGAAACCCTTCATCAGGACTACTGCAAATGCACTTACTCATTTTGTGAGTGTTGCTCCGGGTTTCCAGCAACAGCAGAGTCTCTAAGAGAATATCTGCTTTTCACGATGAATAGTGACTTTCATATCCACTGGCTTCTCCATTTTCTCTGGTGACTTAGTCACAGTCACACCAGAGGCAGTGGGCAGACTTGGACTGCTTTGTCCGGAGTTCCGGAGGCTGAGGGGGCGGCGTGAGTTTGCATCATGGCTTGGTATGGAAGCACAAAGACACAGGAATGAAAACCCCCCCCCCCCACAAAATAAATAAATAAATAATAGCGGTGAATTCAGCCCCGTCCATCCCAGGAAAAGTTCTCCCCACCATTAAGCACATCTACAAGAAGCACTGTTACAAGAAAGCAGAATCCGTCATCAAGGACAGCCAACCATCCAGGCCACGCTCTCTTCTCACTGCTGCCATCAGCAAGGAGCTGCACGAGCCTCAGGTCCCACACCACCAGGTTCAAGAACAGTTGTTTCCCTACAACCATCAGGCTCCTGAACCAGCATGACCTCCCTCATTTCAACACTGAAGTGATTCCACATCTTGTGGTCTCACTTGCAAGGACTCTACAAGTTATGACCCCCTGTACTATTTATTTATTTATTTATTTACCTAGCCATCTATTTATTTATTTTTTTGTTTGTTTGTTTATTTATTTATTTATTTATTTATTATGTTTGTTTGTAATTGCACGGTTTGTCTTCTTTGTAGATTGGCTGTTTGTCAGTCTTTGTGTGTAGTTTATCATTAATTTTATTGTATTTCTTTGTTCTACTGTGAATGTAAGAAAGTGAATCTCAGGGTTGTAAATGGTGACATATTTGTTCTTTGATAATAAATTTACTTTGAGCTTTGATTGAAGTATATAAAATTATTAAAGGCATAGATAGGGTAGGTAGAGTCTTTCAGCTTCAGCTATCGAGGGCATAGCTTTAAGATGAAGGGGTGGAAAGTTTACAAATGAGTTTTTAACATACAGAGAGCAAGAATTATTTGTGTTCAGTTCCGCAATGAAATAGCTTAGAATGAACCGTAAAAGAAGTGGTAATGTAATAAAGAAAGTTCTCTGAATTACTAAGCCCTTAGTATACTAAAGGGATCACATTAGAAAATGCTGGAGGAACTCAGCAGGTCAGGTAGCATCTACGGAAAAGAATAAACAGTTGGCATTTCTGGCCGAGACACTTCTTCAGAAGTGAGAAGAAAGGGGCAAGGTTCCACAGTATTTCAGACTTCGACCTTTTACTTCTTTTCACCTGCCTATTACTTTCCTCTAGTTCCCCTCCTCCTTCCCTTTCTCCCATTGTCCACTCTCCTCTCCTATCAGATTCTTCCTTCTCTAGCCCTTGACCTTTCTCACCTATCTGGCTTCCAGTTGGCCTCCTTTCCCTTCCCGCACCATTTTATTCTGGCATCTTCCCCCTTCCACCTCAGTCCTGCAGAAGGGCCTTGGCCTGAAAAGTCGACAGTACTGTTTACTCCTTTCCATGGATGCTGCCTGACCTGCTGAGTTTCTCCAGCATTTTGGGCACGTTGCTTTGGATTTCCAGCATCTGCAGACTTTCTCATGCTTGTGTAAACATAGTTTTTCATAAAGTCTTTTGTATTTCTTTATGTTTTTATAAATCCCTGTACAAAAATTAATACTTCTTGTTAAGTGCCTATTCTGAGTTAGCATCTAAATTCTAAAAAATGCTCTTTAAGATGCATTTTATCTCCCTTAAGCCAAGGCAAATTCTCACATGGTGCAGTGGGAGGAAATTGTTCTCAGAAGCCCCTCAACAATCAAAATCACATCTCCATCCCCTCTTTGCAGATCGAGATACTTTATTTATTCAAACTATTAATTTTAATTTGAGCCTCAGAGGCTGAGGGTGGTCCTGAGAGAGGTATATGAAGCTGTGGGTGGAGTAAATAGGTTACACATTTAGAGGTCTTTTTTTCTCCCTGGGTGGACATGTCAAGTACCAGAGGGCATGGCTTTAACAGAGAGAGGGAAAGTGTGAAGGAGATTCACGAGGCAAGTTTCTTACGCCGAGCGTGGTAGGCACTTGGAGTGCGCTGCCAGGGCAAGTGGGAGAAGCAGATATGACAGCAATGTTTAGAGAGGCACATAAACAGTGGATGAAAAATCAAAAAAAAACACAGGATAAGATGTTAATATCCCTTGTGCCAATGGGTCGTGAGCACTTGCTCGAGACTGCCTCGATGTAGGGAGTGGCACAGGGTTGACGCACAGGGGTTTTCAAGTGGGCACCTTCCTTCTTCGATGTTGCCTCAGTTAGCCCGCTACGTCTCCAGCGAGTTCGACGATGATGACTTCTGGCATCCCAGAGTCACCACCCCACCCCCCGTTGTGTCTTCCCGCTCACTTGATGCTACCTTAGAGCCCAGGAGGGGTCTTTGATCCAGGGCCAGCGAATACTTCTTTCCGCTGCCTCTGATGTGGCTCTTGTGTTTTGCTGGAGAGCCTGACCACGAATCCCCAGCCCCGTCAGCAATTTGAAGGCGGATGTGGCTATAAATCCCCAACAGCTCGCTTGCACAGGGCAAACTTTGGTTTTCCAGCCCTGTCACAGAGCTTCAGCTGCTAGACCGGAAAAGCATGGCCTCCTGCACTCGTATGCTGGTATACAGCAGACTATTATATCAAAGCTGCAATTCACTCATTAGGAGCCTGAGGAAATTGGCTAGCAAGTTGCTAAAGATGTACTGTGGAGAGTACATCATGTGGAGAGCATCCTCGCAGTTGCACCAGGGTCTGATAGGGAAGGGCCACTGCACGGGATCGTAAACAGCTACAGAAGCTTGCAGGCTCGGTCAGCTCCATCACATGTGGTAGCCTCCACACCATCGAGGACGTCTCCCAAAGGCGATGCCTCAAAAAGGCAGCGAACATCATTAAGGACCCCCACCACCCAGGACATGCCCCCTTCTCATTACCACCATCAGAGAGGAGGGACAGGAGCCCGAAGACACAGGCTCAGAAGTTTTAGGAGCAGCTTCTTCCCCTCCGCCATCGGATTTCTGAATGGACACTGAACCCATGAACACGACATGGCAATTTTTTCCCTCCTTATTGCTCTACTTACTCGATCTTATATATATATATATATTTCTTATTGTCATTTATATTTTATGTACAGCTACTGTAAAACAGCACATTTCGCAACATAGTGTATGTCAGTGCCAATAAACCTGATGCTAATTCATGTAGAAATGGCTTGCAGTTTAGATTGACACCATGAACACAAAACCATCTTTGTCCAAAGGATCTTTAACTTATGCAAAGTTCAAAGTAAATTTATTAACAGAGTACATATATATGTCACCATGTACTACCCTAAGGTTCATTTTCTTGCAGCCATTCATGGTAGTTGAGGTTATAGAAGACGTTGGCGAGGCCTAATTTGGAGTATTGTGTGCAGTTTTGGTCACCTGCCTACAGGAAAGATGTAAATAAGGTTGAAAGAGTACAGAGAAAGTTTACATAGAGGTTGCCAGGTCAGGAGGACCTGAGTTATAAGGAAAGATAGGACTCTATTCCTTAGAACGTAGAAGACTTGAGAGAGGTATATAAAATTATGAGGGGTATAGATAGGGTAAATGCAAGCAGGCTTTTTCCAGTGAGGTTGGGTGGGACTACAACTAAAGGTCATGCGTTAAGAGTGAAAGCTGACAATTTTACTGGGAACGTGAAGGGAAACTTCTTCATTCAGAGTGTCGTGAGAGTGTGGAACGAGCTGCCGGCACGTGGTGCCAGCGAGCTCGATTTCAACGTTAGAGAGCAGTTTGGATAGGTGGGGGTATGGGGGTCTATGGTGCTGGTGCAGGTCAATGGAAGCAGGCAGTTTAATTGGTTGGGCATGGACTAGATGGGCTGAAAGTCCTGTTTCTGTGCTGTACTTTTCTATGAATCCATCACTGTAGAACAAAGAAGTATATTAGTATCAATGAAAAGCTACGCACAAGGCTGGTTTGTTTTGTTGGTCTCTCCTCTCGCTGTGATGACACCTCTCTGGCCCCTTTCAGGGAGAGAGAGGGTCTGTGGCATGTCGAATTGTGGGGTGTACAATAGCTTTTGTTGGACGACCGATCATGGTCTCTCTTTGGGGGCTTTGCTATTGTTTGCTTGGTGTGTGGTGGGTGCTGGTGATTTCCGCTGAAGTAAGTGGGGGAGGGGTGACACTTTGCTGCTGCTTGTGCATGGGAGTGGGGGGAGAGGGGGCTTTGGGGTTCGAACATTTCTGCCACTCATTCTTTTTGGGCTCTGTTATTGTGGGTGTCGGCGAAGATCAGGACTTTCAGGCCGTTAAGCTGCATACGTTCTCTGATGTTAAATGGAGCCACTGAACAAGGACTGACAAACAGCCAATGTGCAAAAGGTGGCAGAAGTGAGCAAATACAAAGTCTAATGGGAACACATCACTTGTTTCTCACTCTGAAATTCTAGAATTGCAAAATTATGATCGGGCGTCTTCTGACTGAAATCGTCGGTGGGAAGCAGTTCACATTTAAAATAAGGGAAGGTAGAGTTGATGCCCCATCAATAAGGGAAGCTCAATTCCACACTGTGTGCTAACGGTGACAGTGTGCCTGACGACAGCAGGACATTTCTTAACCGAGTGACTTGCAGATTTTCCTTAATTGCAATATGCAGTCATCTAACATTAGACTAACCATCTCTTTCCTGTGTCTATTAACGTAACTATTGCTGAAATGTTATTGCTTGTGATGTTTTCTTAATGACCATATATGAACATGTATGAAATGTACTTGCCTTACACGCTCTTGGCACTTCCTGTTCTTCTAACAAACCATTAATTTTTCTGTTTACCGGTGAATACAGCCCAGTCCATCACAGGAAAAGTCCTCCCCATCACTGAGCGCATCTACAAGGAACTCTGCTACAAGACGGCACCTTCCATCATCAATGTGCAGAGATGTCATTTAAAAAAAGGCCATATTTCTCAAGTGCAAACATCATATATGGCCATTCAGAGATAATTTATTCACACCCATCTGCCTCTATTATCACTAATCAGAGTATTTCCTCCCCTTTTGCAATTCATTGTGGGACTTGCCAAGACTGTGCCCCCTTTCTCTGTTTTAGTTTGTGGTTATCATTGAGCCTCTGGCTGTTAGCATCAGACAGGAGCCTTTGATATCTCCCATTGATATGCATGGACATAAACACCACCTTTCATTATACGCTGACGATGTCCTTTTATATATCTCCAGCCCACAGACATCAATACCCGCCCTTCCGACTCTAATCAATAATTTTGGTAGTTTCTCAGGTTTCTTTATCAATTGGGATAAGAGTGAATTAATGCCAGTCACTGCAGTGGTTAATACAGAGTATTTACAGTCTATTCCCTTTAAAATAACTTAAGATAATTTTTCCTATCTTGGTGTGATTATTATAAAAAACCCAGATGACCTTTTGCAAGTGAATTGGCGAAACAAAGTCGAACAGGTTAAATGCAATATTGACTTTTGGAAAACCCTTCCAATTTCTTTGGTGGGGAGGGTTAACGCAATCAAGATGATTGTACTGCCGCGATTTCTTCATCTTTTCCAGTCAATTCCATGTTTTATTCCTCTGTCATATTTTAAACAATTGGATTCAATTATTATACCCTTTATTTGGAATTATAAAGCCATTAGAATTACTAAAAAACACTTGTCAAAGCCCAAGGAAGCAGGAGGTTTTGCCCTATTGGATGTTAAAATGTATTACTGGGCTGCCCACCTATCCATTCTTGCATGGTGGAAAGAAGGCCCACCCTCTACCTCAGACTCGTGCCCAGCATGATTACTCATAGAGCGAGTGCTTTGTAAGAAGACTTCCTTACCAGCTCTCCTTAATAGCCCCACTGCAGTTAATAGGTCACATTTTAGTAACAGCTTTGTGGTTGGCAGCAATATAAGAATTTGGAAGCAAATTCAACTACACATTAAGGCCTGATGCACCATCAATAACTCTCCGAGACGTGAGGCGAGATATTGGCTGGAAGAAAGAACAAGCAGCAATTGACTACCATGCTACATCCTGGAGACTGAGGGCCGGGCTCAGGCCCCAATCGCCTTTATACCGGGGTCTGTGGGAGGAGCCACGGGAGCAGTCAGCGGGGGGGCGTGTCCAGACAGGTATATGTAGTTCACCACAAGGCCCCAAAAACTTATATTGACACTCTGATTTGTGACAATCATTCCTTTTTGCCTGAATGATTCTGTTTTTTCGTCCTGGAAACAGAGTGGCATCTGTAGTGTAGGTGACCGATATATTAACGGAAACTTTGCCTCATTTGCGCAGTTACAAGCAGTTTACAATATCCCTGCATCTAGTTTTTTTTAGATATTTACAAATTTGAGAGAACGTTAGGAAATATATACCTAATTTCGAAGTTTTAGACAAACATGAGTCTCTGGAGGCAATAAATAAATTTGATCCGGTTACTCGTAGTGCCATCTCCTATTTTTATCAGATCCTACATAATGGAGCTCGGGTGAATACTGCAGATCTTAAACAGGCATGGGTGGATGAATTGGGTATAGAACTGACAGAGGAGGTCTGGGATGAGTGTTAAAGAGCATACATGATTGTTCGGTCAACATCAGACACAGACTTATACAGTTTAAAACAACACATAGACTCCATTATTCCAAAGAAAAGTTGCACAGTTTCTACCCTGATGTTTCACCAGTTTGTAATAGATGTAAATCTGAGAACAGTAACTTGTCACATTCATTCTGGTCACGTTGTAAGCTTTATGCATACTGGAAAAGTATTTGTCACTGTTTCTCTGAGGCTCATGGGAAGTGGTGGGAACCGGACCCGCTCATCGCCATCCTCGGAGCAACAAGCTCCCTATCTTCAGCCAATAAGTATGAAAAGGTGGCTGTATTGTTTGGAATGGTGATTGCTAAGAAGTTAATCCTGCAAATGTGGAAAATGGACTCCGTGCCTACGTATAATCTGTGGCTGAGAGAACTGGCAAATACTTTACATTTGGAGAGACTGAGACTATGTAATGAGGACAGAGGGGACATCTTTGAAAGGATATGGGGCCCTGTATTGGACGTTCTTACGGGGTGAGGACTGAGGTTTTTTTGGTGCGGTGCACCTCTGCTGTGTCTGTTTACTTTTGCTTTTATATTACGGTACTCTCCCTTTTGCTGCTCAATATTTAATCTGATTTTGTTATGGTCGTGGTTTTTGTGGAACTGCTGTATTTTTTTTGTTGATTGTAGAAAAAAAGAATAAAAAAAATAAAAAATGCCATAAATGGAAGAATTTAGTGTTCATAAACAATGAATACTGGTGATAATAACCACTAAAAAAAAAGCAGAAATGGCTGGTTACGTCAGAAAGATTGGTGAGTTTGATTACACAATGGGCAATTGGGTGATGGAAATGAGCTAATGGAACAATATTTTGAAGGAAATGAAATAGCCAATGAGAAGCAAGTGTCAATTTTGCTGAGTTCATTGGGGTTAAAGGCATACAGCTTGTTTCAAAGGTTGACTGGTCCAACTAAACTGTCAGTAATGAGGTTTGCTGAAATTGTCAAAGTGATGCAGGAACACTTAGAACCAAAGCCATTGTTGACTGCAGAATGATCTAGGTTTCAGAAATGGAATCAAAAGGAAGGGGAGTCCATTTCAGCATACATGGCCGAATTGAAGAGGTTGGCTGATCATTATCAGTTCATAAATGGGCTTAATGTCTCGGCCCGAAATGTCGACAGTGCTTCTTCCTATAGATGCTGCCTGGCCTGCTGTGTCCACCAGCATTTTGTGTGTGACACTAAGAGATTGTTTAGATTGTTTACAAGAACAAATTCAAAAGCAGCTCCTTCCTTACTTAATGTTGACGCTAAAATCCTATCCAAAGTTCTGGCTCGTAGGATTGAAAATATTTTACAATCTATTATTTTTGACGATCAGACTGGATTTATTAAAAATCGATATTCCCATTTTAATACTCGACATTTGTTAAATGTTATTTATTCTCCTTCTAAAGAGATATCGGAATATGTGATATCCTTAGATGCTGAGAAAGCCTTCAATCGGGTTGAATGGAATTATTTATTTACCTTATAAAAATTTAATTTTGGGCCCAATTTTATTCAATGGATTAAATTACTTTATTTATCTCCCTCTGCTCAGGTTCTTACTAACTCTCAGAATTCCAAACCATTTAAACTTCAAGGTGGAACTAGACAAGGTTGTCCCTTGAGCCCTTTGCTTTTTGATCTGGCTTTAGAACCCTTAGGTATTGCTTTCCGAGAATATAATGATATCTTTGGTATTTTAAGGAGCGGTATTACTCATAAAGGTTCCCTTTATGCTGATGACCTTTTGCTTTATATTTCTAATGTTGAGACTTTATTAACTTCTGTACTTTCTTTACTCTCCTGTTTTAGTCAGTTTTCAGGATATAAACTAAATTTTCATAGGAGTGAACTTTTCCCTTTGAATAATTTGGTATCAATTAATACTAACCTTCCTTTTAAAATTGCAAGAAATCAATTTACTTATTTGGGTGTAACAATTACTAAGAATTATAAATACTTATTTAGAGAAAATCTTTTTACCCTGCTGAATTATGTAAAAAGGGCACTATCAAAATGGTCGCCCCTTTCATTATTGTTGATTGGCCGAATTAATTCTATTAAAATGAATATTTTGCCTAAATTTTTATACCTTTTTCAGGCCTTACCTGTTTTTATTCCTAAATCCTTTTTTGATTCTCTTGATTCTATCATATCTTCATATATATGGAAAAACAAACACTCTCGACTAAATAAAGTTCATCTTCAAAAAGCTAAAAAGAATGGAGGTTTAGCTTTACCAAATTTTAGGTTTTATTACTGGGCAGTCAATATACGACAGTTGTATTATATTAATCGAGAGGACTGTCTGGTTTGAGTTTCTTTAGAAGCTAACTCTATTAATAAATTTTCTATCATCTCTCTTCTCAGGTCCTCAATTCCTTAATGTTTAAGTAAACTAACTGATAGTTTTGTTGTTAAACATACTTTGAGGATTTGGGTACAATTTAGAAAATATTTTGGTTTATTGAGATTTTCTCTTTCAACTCCCATTTTTTCTAACTATTTTTTTAAACCTTCTATGACTGATGTAATTTTTAAAGATTGGGATAGACTGAGATTTATTTGTTGGAGGAAGTCTCTTTTCGTTTGAGCAGTTGTCACTAAATATAGCTTACCAAAAACCCACTCTTTTTGATATTAACAAATTAGAGACTTTCTGCAATCTCAATTACATACATTTCCTAAAAGTCCTGATAAGAATTTATTAGATGTAATTTTTAATTTTAAACCTTTTCATATGGATCAATATGTAACATTTACAGTTTGTTGTTGAGAACGAAAAACATTCCTTTAGACAAAATTAAAAATCTCTGGGAACAAGATTTACAGACTTCAATTTCTGAGGAAACTTGGAATGAAATTTTTAAATTGGTTAATACATCATCGTTGTGTACCCGTCACTCCCTCCTGCAATTTAAAGTGGTCCACAGGGCCCACATGACTAAAGATAAGCTGTCTTGTTTTTATTCGCATATATCTCCCTGTTGTGACAGATGTAACAATGGAGAGGCTTCATTAATTCATAAGTTCTGGACATGCCTAAGTCTTGAAAAATACTGGAAGGAAGTATTTCAAACTCTTTCTGTACCTTTTAAAGTAAATTTTAAACCAAACCCTTTGACTGCCTTATTCGGTATTGTTGGAGGAAAAGATATTATCTTGGAGACAACCTGATTTGCACATTTTGGCTATTATTTCTCTCATAGCTGGGAGGGCATTGTTGCTTAAATGGAAGGATGCTGCTCCGCCTACTCACGCTCAATGGCGAAGCGATGTAATGCCATGCTTAAATTTAGAGAAGATTCGTTGTTCAATTTCTGAATCAAGACAAGACTTTCTAACATTGTGGGGACCTTTTTTGAATTATTTTCAAAATCTTTGATTTGTTATCAAGTACAGATGTTGGCTAATAATATGTTTTATTATATGATAAGAATTTTTTTTTTCCTTTTTTCTTTCTTTACCAAACAGCTTTTCTTGGTAGTGGGTTTAGATTTTTTTGTATAATAAAATTATTACTTTTCAATATTATGATTCAATTTAATTTACTTGAATATGGCGTACTAAGACTATAAGTGTGATATAAATATATTGTAATTGATATATGATATATATCCTCCTGTACTCTGTATTCTTTTTTGTAAGAAATCAATAAAAATATTGAAATAAAAAGAAAAGAAAAGCAGCTCCTAGCTTAAGCTGGAAGGGAGTTCAAGGAGACTTGGGAAAGATGCAAGCATTTAGCTTTGGTGAGTATAAAGAACCGGAAGCAGAATGTGCATTACAATGATTACATGAACTTCAAGTGAGAGACAAAAAGCTGCTTGTGAGAGGATATGCAAAGTCCAAAGTCCAGCCGGATGAATGGAAGGCCAAAAAGAAAGGAGTCCTCTAACTTCTACCCTTCCTTTCCAGTCCTGACGAAGGGTCTTGGCCCAAAACGTTGACTGTTTGGTCTTTTCCATAGATGCTGACTGGCCTCCTAAGTTCTTCCGGCATTTTGCTTGGATTTCCAGCATCTGCAGATTTTCAGTTGTTTGGTCTCCAATGAACTAAAGAGATGTTCCCAAGATCAAGGTGCACAAGCTAGAAGATGAAAAAAGGAGGGAAGAGATGGAGAGCAGGAAGGTGAACAAGAAAGAGAATGGTGTGAAAGAGAGAAGGAACGTGAGAAAGAGAAAGAAAGGGATTGAAGTAGATCCCAGAGCTGTCAGAACCACTTCCTGCAATCTCAGAGTCAAACCCTACAACACGGAGGAGGCCTGAAATTGTTTTTGCAGCTGCAAGTCTCAACTGCCAAGCAGAACGATCCCCCTTGTGAGTAAAGACATTATCCCACAAGAGTAAGAAATCCTTCACAGCGATTAAATCTTTAGGCCTGAATGAGACAATTCAAAAAATGACTGTGCTGTGGATGTCTGTATATAGTAGTTGTAGTATTTAATGTACTGTGCATGTAGTTGAGGTGACATTGGCCGAACATCAGCGAAGTACGGCGGAGACTCGTTCTCTGGCAGGTCTAGCCTAGCCGTGAAGGTGATGTTCCATCGGTATACTACTAGACTAAATCTAGTAGTAGGATCGTGGCTGGCTAAGTCAAGGAGGTAAGCATGCCTTTGCTACTTTGTAGGTTATGCCTCTTCAGGCAAATGTTGTACCCAACGAGGACGCCGGCAGCAGGGCATGTGACGGTGTCTGTGGCAGATGAATCCGAAAGGGTCAACGGTACAGCCACCGTGGTGACATGTGGAGGAACTGGAGTGCTGGTCAACGGGTGGCATCGCCAGGCTAGTGTGCCACTTAGCATCAGATTTGGAAGCCCAGAGAGACTGTACGGTGGGGGCATGTGATGAACTACATATACCTGTCTGGACTGCTCCTGTGGCTCCTCCCACAGACCCCTGCTGACTGCTCCTGTGGCTCCTCCCACAGACCCCTGTATAAAGGCGATTGAGGCCTGAGCCCGGCCTCATTCTCCAGGATGTAGTGTTGTTCATTCTTCCAGTCAATAAAAGCCGATATCTCGCTTCTTACGTCTCAGAGTGAGTTATTGATGGTGCATCAGGGCATGACGCCGTCTGCCTTATTACTGTGCAAGACATGTTGGAGTAGAGTTTCTGGATGGTGTGAGACTAAACTCTCAGCACGGTCAACATCGCAATCAATGGACAGCTGAAGAGAAGAAGAAGAAATATGTAGTTGAGAAGCATTCTATATTGAGTTAGTGTTGTGTATTTAATATTTCAATAATATTTTGTAATCTTGTGTGTATATATGTATTGGTTGATTAAGCATTCTCATTCATTTAAAATAATTTATTACAGGTTATATGTAAAAATACATTAATTGCATACATCATCATGTCACCTCGTGATACATGCATATGCCTTACTTACAGTAAAAGATAAAGTTACACCCATATTTTCAGATGCCCATGTCTTTCTTTGATTTAGTCTAATGTTTTGAAGTTAGAAAACGTAACAGTCACCAGCTTTGATTCAGCTGCCGGCATTTGTGTCGTCAGCAGACTTGGAATAGTCTGATTAGCCACACAATCAGAAGCGCAAAGCAAGCAGAACGGGGAGCGAAGCACACAGCCTCGTGGTGACGGACACCGTGGAGGAGATGTTGTTGCCGAACCGGACTGACCGGGATCTGCAAGTGAGGAAATTGAGGATCCAATTGCACAAGGAGTTATTGAGGCCAAGGTCTGAGGGGAATGCTCGGAAGAGAAGGGGCATCCTGACTTATGCATTTCTGCTGTCTAGTTGTTCCAGGGTTGAGTGAAGAGCCAGTGAGATCGCATTCCTTAAAACTAATTGGACTGTTGCTACTCATGTGGCCCCCTAGGGTGGTATCCCACATGTGGTCGAGGGGCTTCCTCACCCAACCTGGCCCCTGCCAGCCCACTAGCAGAAAAAAACCCAGGATTGTGATCCTTCCCCGTTAGTTCTTGCAGTGGCTGCATCAACTTCAGCTCAAAAACTTCTATGGAGGTACCGAGGAGAGCATTCAGGCATGGGGGGGGGGGGGGGGGGGGGCTACTGCATAAGACTGAAAGAAGCTGCAGAGGGTCGTAAATTTATTCAGCTCCATCTTGGTTACTAGCCTAGAAAGTACCCAGAACACCTTCAGGGAATGGTGTCTCAGAAAGGCAGCGTCCATTATTAAGGACTTCCAGCACCCAGGGCATGTCCTTTTCTCACTGTTACCCTCAGGTGGGAGGTACAGAATCCTCAGTGATTCAGGAACAGCTTTTCCCCTCTGCTATCTGATTCCTAAATGGACATTGAACCTGTGAACACTACCTCACTTTTAAAATATGTATTATTTCTGCTGTTGCACAATTTTTAATTTATTCAATATACATAATACTGTAATTTATTTATTTATCTTCTAAATGAAGTATTGCACTGAACTGCTGCTGGTAAGTTAACAAATTTCATGACACATGCCGGTGATAATAAACCTGATTCTGGTTCCGTGTGTCCCTCAGCCCATGCTCCTGCAGCCAGCTGGCAGCTCTCCACCACGGACACCTCGACGTGCTGGCTGACTAACAAGTTTCGGGCGGACCAAAGGGCATCTTTCACTGAACTGATAACCTTCCAATGGGACTTGATGCTTGACTGCATGTGTGCCTTGTGGGAACAAGCTGTAAATCAGAGAGTCCCCTGTCACGCGGCTGTTTAAGATGAACGGTGACACAAGCCCTTACATCTTTCTTCACTCTTCCCTTGCAAACCCACAGTCCACAAACCAGCGAGCAACTGTGTTTCTGGTGAAATTTTCTGGTTCTTCTGTGGAGTGTTGATCTTAACACGTCCTACTATTACTGTACAATACTTTAATGTCATTGAAGAATTATCTCAATACTATTAAACTACCAGCGATGGAATACTTCAGAGTCTCTTTGGATGTTTGCTGGCTTCCAGGCTGGCAACCATTTTAATCCTAAAATCCCAATTTGTTAAAATTTCAAATCTCTTTGTCCCGAACCTGAAAATGCTCACTCACAGATTTCAAAACTCAAAGTTCAACATAAACATATTATCAGAGTATCTGTGTTTCTCCAAATACCACTTTGAGACCCATTTTCTTGCAGACATTCACAATAGAATAGCGAAGTATAATAGAATCAATGACTGCACAAAAAGACTGACCAAGTGCTGAAGAAAACCAACAGTGCAAATAGAAAATATCAATAAATAAATAATATTGAGAACATGAGCTGTAGAGTCTGTGAACGTAAAGGTTCATAGGCTGCTGCTTGTGTGTGGGACGAGTGAGGGGACCTTTCGGGTGCTAACGATTTTCTGTTATTCATTCTTTGGAGTTTTCTTCTGTTTCAAAGGTTCATTTTATTATCAAAGTATACAAATCTGAAATTCTTCAATTTGAAACCAAAGAAAGAATGAAAGGCACAATCATCAACCCCCAAATCCCAACTCCCTGCAAAAAAACACGAATAAAAATGGGAATGACACATCAACCACAAATCCCACCTCCCTGCAAAAAAAATCCCGAATAAAAATGGGAATGACACATCAACCACAAATCCCACCTCCCTGCAAAACAAATCCCGAATAAAAATGGGAATGACACATCAACCACAAATCCTACCTCCCTGCAAAACAAATCCCGAATAAAAATGGGAATGACACATCAACCACAAATCCCACCTCCCTGCAAAAAAAATCCCGAATAAAAATGGGAATGACACATCAACCACAAATCCCACCTCCCTGCAAAAAAAATCCTGAATAAAAATGGAAATGACACATCAACCACAAATCCCACCTCCCTGCAAAAAAAATCCTGAATAAAAATGGAAATGACACATCAACCACAAATCCCACCTCCCTGCAAAACAAATCCCGAATAAAAATGGGACAGTCACATCAACCACAAATCCCACCTCCCTGCAAAAAAAATCCTGAATAAAAATGGAAATGACACATCAACCACAAATCCCACCTCCCTGCAAAAAAAATCCTGAATAAAAATGGAAATGACACATCAACCACAAATCCCACCTCCCTGCAAAAAAAATCCCGAATAAAAATGGGAATGACACATCAACCACAAATCCTACCTCCCTGCAAAACAAATCCCGAATAAAAATGGGAATGACACATCAACCACAAATCCCACCTCCCTGCAAAAAAAATCCTGAATAAAAATGGGAATGACACATCAACCACAAATCCCACCTCCCTGCGAAAAAATCCCGAATAAAAATGGGAATGACACATCAACCACAAATCCCACCTCCCTGCAAAAAAATCCCGAATAAAAATGGGAATGACACATCAACCACAAATCCCACCTCCCTGCAAAAAAAATCCTGAATAAAAATGGGAATGACACATCAACCACAAATCCCACCTCCCTGCAAAAAAATCCCGAATAAAAATGGGAATGACACATCAACCACAAATCCCACCTCCCTGCAAAACAAATCCCGAATAAAAATGGGAATGACACATCAACCACAAATCCTACCTCCCTGCAAAAAAAATCCTGAATAAAAATGGGAATGACACATCAACCACAAATCCCACCTTCCTGCAAAAAAAATCCTGAATAAAAATGGGAATGACACATCAACCACAAATCCCACCTCCCTGCAAAAAAATCCCGAATAAAAATGGGAATGACACATCAACCACAAATCCCACCTCCCTGCAAAAAAATCCCGAATAAAAATGGGAATGACACATCAACCACAAATCCCACCTCCCTGCAAAACAAATCCCGAATAAAAATGGGAATGACACATCAACCACAAATCCTACCTCCCTGCAAAAAAAATCCTGAATAAAAATGGGAATGACACATCAACCACAAATCCCACCTCCCTGCAAAACAAATCCCGAATAAAAATGGGAATGACACATCAACCACAAATCCTACCTCCCTGCAAAACAAATCCCGAATAAAAATGGAAATGACATATCAACCACAAATCCCACCTCCCTGCAAAAAAAATCCCGAATAAAAATGGGACAGACACATCAACCACAAATCCCACCTCCCTGCAAAACAAATCCCGAATAAAAATGGGAATGACACATCAACCACAAATCCCACCTCCCTGCAAAACAAATCCCGAATAAAAATGGGAATGACACATCAACCACAAATCCTACCTCCCTGCAAAACAAATCCCGAATAAAAATGGGAATGACACATCAACCACAAATCCTACCTCCCTGCAAAACAAATCCCGAATAAAAATGGGAATGACACATCAACCACAAATCCTACCTCCCTGCAAAACAAATCCCGAATAAAAATGGGAATGACACATCAACCACAAATCCTACCTCCCTGCAAAAAAATCCCGAATAAAAATGGGAATGACACATCAACCACAAATCCCACCTCCCTGCAAAAAAAATCCCGAATAAAAATGGGAATGACACATCAACCACAAATCCCACCTTCCTGCAAAAAAAATCCTGAATAAAAATGGGAATGACACATCAACCACAAATCCCACCTCCCTGCAAAAAAAATCCCGAATAAAAATGGGAATGACACATCAACCACAAATCCCACCTCCCTGCAAAACAAATCCCGAATAAAAATGGGAATGACTCATCAACCACAAATCCTACCTCCCTGCAAAAAAAATCCCGAATAAAAATGGGAATGACACATCAACCACAAATCCCACCTCCCTGCAAAACAAATCCCGAATAAAAATGGGAATGACACATCAACCACAAATCCTACCTCCCTGCAAAACAAATCCCGAATAAAAATGGGAATGACACATCAACCACAAATCCCACCTCCCTGCAAAAAAATCCCAAATAAAAATGGGAATGACACATCAACCACAAATCCCACCTCCCTGCAAAAAAATCCCGAATAAAAATGGGAATGACACATCAACCACAAATCCCACCTCCCTGCAAAACAAATCCCGAATAAAAATGGGAATGACACATCAACCACAAATCCTACCTCCCTGCAAAAAAAATCCTGAATAAAAATGGGAATGACACATCAACCACAAATCCCACCTCCCTGCAAAACAAATCCCGAATAAAAATGGGAATGACACATCAACCACAAATCCTACCTCCCTGCAAAACAAATCCCGAATAAAAATGGAAATGACATATCAACCACAAATCCCACCTCCCTGCAAAAAAAATCCCGAATAAAAATGGGACAGACACATCAACCACAAATCCCACCTCCCTGCAAAACAAATCCCGAATAAAAATGGGAATGACACATCAACCACAAATCCCACCTCCCTGCAAAACAAATCCCGAATAAAAATGGGAATGACACATCAACCACAAATCCTACCTCCCTGCAAAACAAATCCCGAATAAAAATGGGAATGACACATCAACCACAAATCCTACCTCCCTGCAAAACAAATCCCGAATAAAAATGGGAATGACACATCAACCACAAATCCTACCTCCCTGCAAAACAAATCCCAAATAAAAATGGGAATGACACATCAACCACAAATCCTACCTCCCTGCAAAACAAATCCCGAATAAAAATGGGAATGACACATCAACCACAAATCCTACCTCCCTGCAAAACAAATCCCGAATAAAAATGGGAATGACACATCAACCACAAATCCTACCTCCCTGCAAAAAAATCCCGAATAAAAATGGGAATGACACATCAACCACAAATCCCACCTCCCTGCAAAAAAAATCCCGAATAAAAATGGGAATGACACATCAACCACAAATCCCACCTTCCTGCAAAAAAAATCCTGAATAAAAATGGGAATGACACATCAACCACAAATCCCACCTCCCTGCAAAACAAATCCCGAATAAAAATGGGAATGACACATCAACCACAAATCCTACCTCCCTGCAAAACAAATCCCGAATAAAAATGGAAATGACACATCAACCACAAATCCCACCTCCCTGCGAAAAAATCCCGAATAAAAATGGGACAGACACATCAACCACAAATCCCACCTCCCTGCAAAAAAAATCCCGAATAAAAATGGGACAGACACATCAACCACAAATCCCACCTCCCTGCAAAACAAATCCCGAATAAAAATGGGAATGACACATCAACCACAAATCCCACCTCCCTGCAAAACAAATCCCGAATAAAAATGGGAATGACACATCAACCACAAATCCTACCTCCCTGCAAAACGAATCCCGAATAAAAATGGGAATGACACATCAACCACAAATCCTACCTCCCTGCAAAACAAATCCCGAATAAAAATGGGAATGACACATCAACCACAAATCCTACCTCCCTGCAAAACAAATCCCGAATAAAAATGGGAATGACACATCAACCACAAATCCTACCTCCCTGCAAAACAAATCCCGAATAAAAATGGGAATGACACATCAACCACAAATCCCACCTCCCTGCAAAAAAAATCCCGAATAAAAATGGGACAGACACATCAACCACAAATCCCACCTCCCTGCAAAACAAATCCCGAATAAAAATGGGAATGACACATCAACCACAAATCCCACCTCCCTGCAAAAAAAATCCCGAATAAAAATGGGACAGACACATCAACCACAAATCCCACCTCCCTGCAAAACAAATCCCGAATAAAAATGGGAATGACACATCAACCACAAATCCCACCTCCCTGCAAAAAAATCCCGAATAAAAATGGGAATGACACATCAACCACAAATCCCACCTCCCTGCAAAAAAAATCCTGAATAAAAATGGGAATGACACATCAACCACAAATCCCACCTCCCTGCAAAAAAATCCCGAATAAAAATGGGAATGACACATCAACCACAAATCCCACCTCCCTGCAAAACAAATCCCGAATAAAAATGGGAATGACACATCAACCACAAATCCTACCTCCCTGCAAAAAAAATCCTGAATAAAAATGGGAATGACACATCAACCACAAATCCCACCTTCCTGCAAAAAAAATCCTGAATAAAAATGGGAATGACACATCAACCACAAATCCCACCTCCCTGCAAAAAAATCCCGAATAAAAATGGGAATGACACATCAACCACAAATCCCACCTCCCTGCAAAAAAATCCCGAATAAAAATGGGAATGACACATCAACCACAAATCCCACCTCCCTGCAAAACAAATCCCGAATAAAAATGGGAATGACACATCAACCACAAATCCTACCTCCCTGCAAAAAAAATCCTGAATAAAAATGGGAATGACACATCAACCACAAATCCCACCTCCCTGCAAAACAAATCCCGAATAAAAATGGGAATGACACATCAACCACAAATCCTACCTCCCTGCAAAACAAATCCCGAATAAAAATGGAAATGACATATCAACCACAAATCCCACCTCCCTGCAAAAAAAATCCCGAATAAAAATGGGACAGACACATCAACCACAAATCCCACCTCCCTGCAAAACAAATCCCGAATAAAAATGGGAATGACACATCAACCACAAATCCCACCTCCCTGCAAAACAAATCCCGAATAAAAATGGGAATGACACATCAACCACAAATCCTACCTCCCTGCAAAACAAATCCCGAATAAAAATGGGAATGACACATCAACCACAAATCCTACCTCCCTGCAAAACAAATCCCGAATAAAAATGGGAATGACACATCAACCACAAATCCTACCTCCCTGCAAAACAAATCCCGAATAAAAATGGGAATGACACATCAACCACAAATCCTACCTCCCTGCAAAAAAATCCCGAATAAAAATGGGAATGACACATCAACCACAAATCCCACCTCCCTGCAAAAAAAATCCCGAATAAAAATGGGAATGACACATCAACCACAAATCCCACCTTCCTGCAAAAAAAATCCTGAATAAAAATGGGAATGACACATCAACCACAAATCCCACCTCCCTGCAAAAAAAATCCCGAATAAAAATGGGAATGACACATCAACCACAAATCCCACCTCCCTGCAAAACAAATCCCGAATAAAAATGGGAATGACTCATCAACCACAAATCCTACCTCCCTGCAAAAAAAATCCCGAATAAAAATGGGAATGACACATCAACCACAAATCCCACCTCCCTGCAAAACAAATCCCGAATAAAAATGGGAATGACACATCAACCACAAATCCTACCTCCCTGCAAAACAAATCCCGAATAAAAATGGGAATGACACATCAACCACAAATCCCACCTCCCTGCAAAAAAATCCCAAATAAAAATGGGAATGACACATCAACCACAAATCCCACCTCCCTGCAAAAAAATCCCGAATAAAAATGGGAATGACACATCAACCACAAATCCCACCTCCCTGCAAAACAAATCCCGAATAAAAATGGGAATGACACATCAACCACAAATCCTACCTCCCTGCAAAAAAAATCCTGAATAAAAATGGGAATGACACATCAACCACAAATCCCACCTCCCTGCAAAACAAATCCCGAATAAAAATGGGAATGACACATCAACCACAAATCCTACCTCCCTGCAAAACAAATCCCGAATAAAAATGGAAATGACATATCAACCACAAATCCCACCTCCCTGCAAAAAAAATCCCGAATAAAAATGGGACAGACACATCAACCACAAATCCCACCTCCCTGCAAAACAAATCCCGAATAAAAATGGGAATGACACATCAACCACAAATCCCACCTCCCTGCAAAACAAATCCCGAATAAAAATGGGAATGACACATCAACCACAAATCCTACCTCCCTGCAAAACAAATCCCGAATAAAAATGGGAATGACACATCAACCACAAATCCTACCTCCCTGCAAAACAAATCCCGAATAAAAATGGGAATGACACATCAACCACAAATCCTACCTCCCTGCAAAACAAATCCCGAATAAAAATGGGAATGACACATCAACCACAAATCCTACCTCCCTGCAAAACAAATCCCGAATAAAAATGGGAATGACACATCAACCACAAATCCTACCTCCCTGCAAAACAAATCCCGAATAAAAATGGGAATGACACATCAACCACAAATCCTACCTCCCTGCAAAAAAATCCCGAATAAAAATGGGAATGACACATCAACCACAAATCCCACCTCCCTGCAAAAAAAATCCCGAATAAAAATGGGAATGACACATCAACCACAAATCCCACCTTCCTGCAAAAAAAATCCTGAATAAAAATGGGAATGACACATCAACCACAAATCCCACCTCCCTGCAAAACAAATCCCGAATAAAAATGGGAATGACACATCAACCACAAATCCTACCTCCCTGCAAAACAAATCCCGAATAAAAATGGAAATGACACATCAACCACAAATCCCACCTCCCTGCGAAAAAATCCCGAATAAAAATGGGACAGACACATCAACCACAAATCCCACCTCCCTGCAAAAAAAATCCCGAATAAAAATGGGACAGACACATCAACCACAAATCCCACCTCCCTGCAAAACAAATCCCGAATAAAAATGGGAATGACACATCAACCACAAATCCCACCTCCCTGCAAAACAAATCCCGAATAAAAATGGGAATGACACATCAACCACAAATCCTACCTCCCTGCAAAACGAATCCCGAATAAAAATGGGAATGACACATCAACCACAAATCCTACCTCCCTGCAAAACAAATCCCGAATAAAAATGGGAATGACACATCAACCACAAATCCTACCTCCCTGCAAAACAAATCCCGAATAAAAATGGGAATGACACATCAACCACAAATCCTACCTCCCTGCAAAACAAATCCCGAATAAAAATGGGAATGACACATCAACCACAAATCCCACCTCCCTGCAAAAAAAATCCCGAATAAAAATGGGACAGACACATCAACCACAAATCCCACCTCCCTGCAAAACAAATCCCGAATAAAAATGGGAATGACACATCAACCACAAATCCCACCTCCCTGCAAAAAAAATCCCGAATAAAAATGGGACAGACACATCAACCACAAATCCCACCTCCCTGCAAAACAAATCCCGAATAAAAATGGGAATGACACATCAACCACAAATCCCACCTCCCTGCAAAACAAATCCCGAATAAAAATGGGAATGACACATCAACCACAAATCCTACCTCCCTGCAAAAAAAATCCCGAATAAAAATGGGAATGACACATCAACCACAAATCCCACCTCCCTGCAAAAAAATCCCGAATAAAAATGGGAATGACACATCAACCACAAATCCCACCTCCCTGCAAAACAAATCCCGAATAAAAATGGGAATGACACATCAACCACAAATCCTACCTCCCTGCAAAAAAAATCCTGAATAAAAATGGGAATGACACATCAACCACAAATCCCACCTCCCTGCAAAACAAATCCCGAATAAAAATGGGAATGACACATCAACCACAAATCCTACCTCCCTGCAAAACAAATCCCGAATAAAAATGGAAATGACATATCAACCACAAATCCCACCTCCCTGCAAAAAAAATCCCGAATAAAAATGGGACAGACACATCAACCACAAATCCCACCTCCCTGCAAAACAAATCCCGAATAAAAATGGGAATGACACATCAACCACAAATCCCACCTCCCTGCAAAACAAATCCCGAATAAAAATGGGAATGACACATCAACCACAAATCCTACCTCCCTGCAAAACAAATCCCGAATAAAAATGGGAATGACACATCAACCACAAATCCTACCTCCCTGCAAAACAAATCCCGAATAAAAATGGGAATGACACATCAACCACAAATCCTACCTCCCTGCAAAACAAATCCCGAATAAAAATGGGAATGACACATCAACCACAAATCCTACCTCCCTGCAAAACAAATCCCGAATAAAAATGGGAATGACACATCAACCACAAATCCTACCTCCCTGCAAAACAAATCCCGAATAAAAATGGGAATGACACATCAACCACAAATCCTACCTCCCTGCAAAAAAATCCCGAATAAAAATGGGAATGACACATCAACCACAAATCCCACCTCCCTGCAAAAAAAATCCCGAATAAAAATGGGAATGACACATCAACCACAAATCCCACCTTCCTGCAAAAAAAATCCTGAATAAAAATGGGAATGACACATCAACCACAAATCCCACCTCCCTGCAAAACAAATCCCGAATAAAAATGGGAATGACACATCAACCACAAATCCTACCTCCCTGCAAAACAAATCCCGAATAAAAATGGAAATGACACATCAACCACAAATCCCACCTCCCTGCGAAAAAATCCCGAATAAAAATGGGACAGACACATCAACCACAAATCCCACCTCCCTGCAAAAAAAATCCCGAATAAAAATGGGACAGACACATCAACCACAAATCCCACCTCCCTGCAAAACAAATCCCGAATAAAAATGGGAATGACACATCAACCACAAATCCCACCTCCCTGCAAAACAAATCCCGAATAAAAATGGGAATGACACATCAACCACAAATCCTACCTCCCTGCAAAACAAATCCCGAATAAAAATGGGAATGACACATCAACCACAAATCCTACCTCCCTGCAAAACAAATCCCGAATAAAAATGGGAATGACACATCAACCACAAATCCTACCTCCCTGCAAAACAAATCCCGAATAAAAATGGGAATGACACATCAACCACAAATCCTACCTCCCTGCAAAACAAATCCCGAATAAAAATGGGAATGACACATCAACCACAAATCCCACCTCCCTGCAAAAAAAATCCCGAATAAAAATGGGACAGACACATCAACCACAAATCCCACCTCCCTGCAAAACAAATCCCGAATAAAAATGGGAATGACACATCAACCACAAATCCCACCTCCCTGCAAAAAAAATCCCGAATAAAAATGGGACAGACACATCAACCACAAATCCCACCTCCCTGCAAAACAAATCCCGAATAAAAATGGGAATGACACATCAACCACAAATCCCACCTCCCTGCAAAACAAATCCCGAATAAAAATGGGAATGACACATCAACCACAAATCCTACCTCCCTGCAAAAAAAATCCCGAATAAAAATGGGAATGACACATCAACCACAAATCCCACCTCCCTGCAAAACAAATCCCGAATAAAAATGGGAATGACTCATCAACCACAAATCCTACCTCCCTGCAAAAAAAATCCCGAATAAAAATGGGAATGACACATCAACCACAAATCCCACCTCCCTGCAAAAAAAATCCCGAATAAAAATGGGAATGACACATCAACCACAAATCCCACCTCCCTGCAAAACAAATCCCGAATAAAAATGGGAATGACACATCAACCACAAATCCTACCTCCCTGCAAAACAAATTCCGAATAAAAATGGGAATGACACATCAACCACAAATCCTACCTCCCTGCAAAAAAAATCCTGAATAAAAATGGGAATGACACATCAACCACAAATCCCACCTCCCTGCAAAACAAATCCCGAATAAAAATGGGAATGACACATCAACCACAAATCCCACCTCCCTGCGAAAAAAACCCGAAATAAAATGGGACAGACACATCAACCCCCATATCCGTCCTCCTGCACAAGTTACAAGCAAACTGAGCATGGGTGCCTGTGAAGAGTAAGAATTTCAGGTAGGAACCATTGAACCATTGAATTTAAGCTGAGCCCATAGGAAGTGGGCAAACAAGGCAACACGAATGCCAAGTTTTAAGAGTCACAGAGGGACAAAGGTTGCTGGGAGTGTTTAATAAATTAAAATTAATAAAGGAAAGGTTAGTAGCAAGAATAAAGGGCAGAGTGAACACAGACTGTCCCTAGATTATGTGAGGGTTCTGTTCCCAAGAAACGTCTGTGAACCATAATCATCTATATTCTGCACCTACCCAAACTGCATCATTTTATGAACCCTGGTTATCAGTCTTTCATTTATTAATGAATTTACAAAGCGAATTTACAGAAAAATGTAGAGGTTAGCTCAACATTTTATAGTATCAGTGACTCAGGTTCAATTCCCGCTGCTGGGTGTAAGGCGATCCTACTTTCTCCTTGTGGGCACGTGGGTTTCCTTTGGGTGCTCTGGTTTTCTCCCACATATGAACCAATTGGTAGGTTAATTGTAAATTGTTCCATGAGTAGGCTAGGGTTAAATCAGGGGATGCTGGGGTGCACGGCTTGAAGGGTTGAAAAGGTGTATTCTGCGCCGTAGCAGAATAAACAAATAAATTACATTAAAAACTCTGCTTTAGATGTTGAGTGGGTCAGGAGGGCATCTTGGCAACAATGCTGAATATAAAGATTAAGCTGTCAGCTCCATATGCCAGTGTCCCTAATAAATTACCCACAAATCTGCTTTATCTGTGCTTTCTGGAGGCATCTTACATTCTCTCTAAAACTGCCGAGACGTAAATGAATGGAACGTACATGCAGAATAAGGATCAAGTTTATCATTACTGACACTTGTCAGTGAGCTTTGTTGAGTAGCAGCAGTGAAAATTACTATAAGTTCCAATAATAATAAGTAAATAAATAGCGTTAAAGAGAGTGAATCGAGAGTGCACTGACCAGCTGCATGAGAATTGCAAAGCGTCTGGCCGCAGGACTCTGCAACAAATTGCGAGGACTGCTGAGGGAATCAGCGGGCTCTCCTGCTCACCCTTTTCCCATCCAGGACACACACCTGAAGCCTCAGCATTGTCAGAGACCCCTCCCATGCATCCAACACAATCTCTCTGACCTCCTACTGTCAGGCAGCAGGTAGCTCAGAATAAGAACAAAGACTTTTGGGATGGGTAACAGCTTCTTCCCCCAGACACACAGACGTCTAAACACTTTGCCTACCCAGCAGTAGTCATACTGTTGCATGTTTAACTATGTGTCATATACGTACTCCATGTCGTCTGCAGAACATTTCTTTTTACCTGTTAATATTATTTTAAGTCTGTATGTAATATATGTACTGTGTTTTGCACCTCGTTCCTGGGGAACATTGTTACATTTAGTTGTATACACGTGTATGGTTGAATGACAATAAGCTTGAACTTTAAGAGGAATAGCAAGGCACTGTTCCTGGGCTCATGGATGATTCAGAAATCTGATGACAGAAGAGAGGAAGTTGTCCCCAAAACACTGGAGCTTGGATCTTCAGGCTCCTGTACCTCCTCCCTATGAGAAGAGGGCATGTCCCGAACATCGAGGATCCTTAATGATGGATGCCACATTCCCTAGGCACTGATCCTTGACGATGTCCTCGATGGAGGGGAGGCTGGCTGAGTCTACAGCCCTCTGAAGTTTCTTACCCTCTCTGTGTGCTGGTGTCTCCAGGTGGCAATGCCATCAGTCAGAACGCTCTCTACGGCACTCGGTAAAAATCTGCTGGAGTCTTTGGCGGCATACCGAATCTCCCCGAACTCCTAATGACGAAGAGCTGTTGGGCCCCGGATAGATCCTCTGAGATTTTGACACCCAGGCACTTGAAGATGCTCACCCTTTCCACTTCTGACCCCTCGCTGTGGGTTGGTAGATGTCCCCCGTCCTGAAGTTCACAACCAGTTCCTTGGTCCTACTGATGTTGAGCGTTAGGTTATTGCTGCATCCAGTCATAAAGAATACCGCATAATATTTTATTATCATTAATGTTACTATTTGGAAAAATGCTTTAGAAATGAATGGGATAATTTGTGCTGTGTCAGATGTTGTATCTACATGCCAGCTGATTCATTCCCAAGGTCTGCCTGGGTATTCAATTACAGAGGGAAGTTGAAAAGTTTTACCATATGAGTGCGTGAATCAACTAAATAAATAGTTGGTGAACATCACAATTTTTCTTTAGATTAAGAGTTAAGCTATAGTAGCGTAGAACATAGAAAGTAATACAGGACAGAAACAGGCCTTTTAGCTCTAGATGTCTGTACTGCAATGATGCCGATTTAAACTCATCCCATCTTCCTGCTCACGGTCCATATTTCTCTATTTTCTCTTTGTTTCTGGACCTGCCGAAAGCTATCTGTTTCCACCACTTTCCCCTGGCAGTGCATTCAGATTCAGTTTATTGTCCTTTAGAAACCACAAATGCAACGCAGTTTAAAAAATGAGACAACGCTCCCCCAGAATGATATCACAAAAGCACATGACAAAACAGACCACACCAGAAAATCCACATAACGTTTGGCAATCCCCAATCCAGAGTCCGGAGAGGCTGCTGCGTATTGATATCGCGCTACCGTCTTAGCGCGTCCCCCGGAAAGAAGCTCCAATTCCACCAGACAAAACAAGACCAAAAAACTAAAGCTACAAGACCTGCACAAAACCACATAGTTACAACAGTGCAAACAATAGCATAATTGATGAAAAACAGACCATGGGCACAGTAAAAATAGTCCAAAGATGTTAAAAGACTATAAGTTTGAAAGAAACCACTGCACATTCCAAGCCTAGACACCCTCTAGTATTTTACCCTGGGAAAAAGAGTCTAAATTCTTTCCTATTCGTATATTTCTATTCAGAATGATCCTCAGCATGAGGCTCAAATTAAAATTAATAGTTTGAATAAAGGAAATAACTAGATTTGCAAAGAGGGAATGAAGATTTTTTTTCTCCTGAGAACTGTTTCCTCCTACTGAGAATTTGCCTGGGCTCAAATGAGGCAAAGTTCATCCAAAAAAAATCTTAGACAAAGGAGATTCTGCAGGCGCTGGAAATTCGGAGTAACACCTACAAAATGGTGGAGGAGCTCAGCAGGTTGGGCAGCATCTACGGAAAGGAATAGACAGTTGACCTTTCGGGCCGAGACCCTTCTTCAGGACCCTTCATCCTAAATATCGCTTTAGACCAACTCAGAATAAAATAACGCCAGAAAGAAAACTGGATGCCAACTCAGAACAAGCACTTTCCAGAAAGAAATGCTATCCAGCTGTTTAGTTCTAAGGTGGAGTCTTCAGGACATTAAGCAGTCTATATTTCAGAGATTTTTCCCCCTTTGTTATTAATTACAGAAGTAAATATGAATAATCCTTTCTTAGTTTATCTCAATTCTCTTTTTTGGCTGACCACATCCTAGCTTTCTTTACCACGCCTATGCTATTTATTCTTGCTCCTGCACATGCTTCCTTATTTGTAGAATGGTTTGCCTGGAAATTGAACTACATACTGTTGAGTTCTTACTATTATGCAATTGAAATTAAGTAAATTTTCTTTTGGGTTTTTGTTTGAAATCTGTTTGGACACTGCCATTAATCATCCTTGCCAGAACATCTGGTTTTAACTTCCAGTCTACCAGTACCTCCTGTACCTAATAAAGTGGCCACTGAGTTTATGTTCATGGTCTTCTGCTGTGCCCATCCACTTCAAGATTTGATGTGCTAGGTGCCTTCAGACGGGCTCTTCTGCACACCACTATTGTAACCCATGGCTATTGGGTTTAAACTGAGGATTTAAACTAGTTTGACGGAGGGATGGGAACCGGAGTGAAGGGACTCAGGATAGGAAGGATGGTAAAAAGACGAAGATAGCGTGCAGTCTGACCGTCGGGAAGGGCAGGCAGACAGTAAGACAAAGTTGCAGTCAGCAGGGTGAGTATCAGTGCATTAGGGATGCAGAATCCAAAAGGGAAGCAAATACAGTACTCAAGGTGTTGTATCTCAATGCACGGAGTATAAGAAATAAGGTGGATGATCTTGTTGCTGGGTATGATGTGGCCATCACTGAATCATGGCTGAAGGATGGTTGTAGTTGGGAGCTGAATCTCCATGGTTACACATTGTAACAGAGGAATAGGAAAGTAGGTAGAGAAGCTGGCGTGGCTCTGCTGGTGAAGAATGGCATCAAGTCAGTAAAAGGATATGACATAGGATCAGAAGATGTTGAATCGTGTGGGTTGATTTAAGAAACTGCAAGGGTAAAAGGACCCTGATGGCAGTCAAATACAGGCCTCCCAACAGTACCTGGGAGGTGGACCACAGGTTACAGCAGGAAGTAGAAAAGGCATGTCAAAAGGGCAATGTTATGGTAGTGATGGGAGATTTTAACATGATTGGGGAAGTTGGGTTGGAAATGAATCTCGAGAGAGTGAATTTGTTGAATGCCTATGAATTGGCTTTTTAGAGCAGTTTGTGGTTGAGGGATCAGCTATACTGGATTGGGTGTTATATAATGAACAAGAGGTGATTAGGGAGCTTAAGGCAAAAGAACCCTTAGGAAGCAGTGACCACAATATGATTGAGTTCAACTTGAAATTTGATAGGGAGAAAGTAAAGTCTAATGTAGCCGTATTTCAGCGGAGTAAAGGAAATTACAGTGGTATGAGAAAGGAATTGGCCAAAGTAAATTGGAAGGAGATGCTGACAGGGATGACAGCGGAGTAGCAATGGTGTGAGTTTCTGGGAAAAAGAGGAAAGTACATGATAGAAGTATTTCAAAAACAAAGAAACACTCAAATGGCAAAGTAGTATAACCGTGGCTGACAAGGGAAGTCAAAGCTAATGTAAAAGCAAATGAGAGGGCATACAACAAAGCAAAATTAGCAGGAAGAGAGAAGATTAGGAAGCTTTTAAAAACCCACAGAGAGCAACCCAGCTTGCAGAGGGATTTGGACCAGCTGGAAAAATGGGCTGAAAAATGGCAGATGGAGTTTAATGCGGACAAGTGTGAGGTATTGCACTTCGGAAGGACAAACCAAGGTAGAACATATAAGGTAAATGATAGGACACTGAGGAGTGAAGTAGAACAGAGGGATCTGGGAATACAGATACATAATTTCCTAAAAGTGGCGTCACAGGTAGATAGGGTCGTAAAGAGAGCTTTTGGTACATTGACCTTTATAAATCAAAGTATTGAGTATAAGAGTTCGAATGTTATGGTGAGGTTGTATAAGACATTGGTGAGGCCGAATTTGGAGTATTGTGACCAGTTTGGGTCACCTAATTACAGGAAGGATATTAATAAGGTTGAAAGAGTGCAGAGAAGGTTTACAAGGATGTTGCTGGGACTTGAGAAACTGAGTTACAGAGAAAGGTTGAATAGGTTAGGACTTTATTCCTTGGAGCGTAGAAGAATGATGGGAGATTTGATAGAGGTGTATAAAATTACGATGGATATAGATAGAGTGAATGCAAGCAGGCTTTTTTCACTGAGGCTAAGGGAGAAAAAAACCAGAGGTCATGGGTCAAGGGTGAAGGGGGAAAAGTTTAAAGGGACCATTGGGGGGGGCTTCTTCACACAGAGTGGTGGGAGTGTGGAATGAGCTGCCAGATGAAGCGGTAAATGCGGGCTCACTTCTAACATTTAAGAAAAATTTGGACAGGTACATGGATGAGAGGGGTATGGAGGGAATTGGCCCAGGTGCAGGTCAGTGGGACTAGGCAGAAAAATGGTTCGGCACAGCCAAGAAGGGCCAAAGGGCCTGTTTCTGTGCTGTAATGTTCTATAGTTCTATGGTTCTAGAAGGGAGAAAGAAGGCACTGAGGGTAAACAAATCAAGGGGTAGGTGGAAATCTCATCAGAGAGAAAATCAGAACTTCTGCAGGGACTGGCTTCCTGGAGGAAATGTTAATTCTGATTCTCTTCCCACAGATGCAGCCTGGTATATTGAGTAATTTCAGCATTGTCTGGCCTTATTTAATTCATTGAATCCTCCAGCACAGAAGATGAGTGATTCAGCCCATTGTTGTCCTGGAGAAAAGCTGTCTAATTCAAGTTCGTTGCACGTTCTCTGCCTTTAAAATGGTTCAGTCTGCCTTCTGAGAAATGTCCTTTTCAATTTGCTGTCACTGCACTCAGGTAGTGCGGTGCAGACCTCTAACAATTGCACAATTGTTATCCGGATTGTTTTTCACTCTCTTTGAGAGCACAGAAAACCATCACATGTTAATGATGTACAGTACATGTCATCACTAACCTCTTTTCAATTAGGTGAACTCAATGGGCTGGTTACAAGCTGGCCAGCCGGTCTGTCAACAGTAACCTACATCAAAGTCCGACCTCCCCACTGTAGAATAGAGAGAAGTACTTTGAAGATGCTATCAATTGCTTGCAGTGAGTGACTCAACAGTCGTTTGCAGCTGGCACTTTCTACAACGTCCAACGATGAAAGCCAACAGAGAGATTACCATCTGATTACCCATTGGATGTTGCCTGAATTTTTGAAACTTCTGTCAAGATTTTATAAATTAAAATAATTTTCTGTTCAGACAGCATCAGCCACAGCAATCATAACACAATCAGTAAGGATGGGCTTTGTTATGCATCAGACCAAATATGGGACACACAAGGCTCACCTTTCTCGTCATCCCAAATACCTGCAGACTGGAGATAGTTTCTGTGGTGAACTACATATACCTGTCCGGACACCCCCCCCCCCCCCCCCCCCCGCTGACCGCTCCTGTGGCTCCTCCCACAGACCATGGCTCCTCCCACGGACCCCGGTATAAAGGCGATTGGGGACACAGCCCCGGCCTCAGTCTCCAGGCTGTAGTGTGGTGGTCATTTGCTGCTTGTTCTTTCTTCCAGCCAATAAAAGCCTACATCTCGCCTCACGTCTCCGAGAGTTATTGATGGTGCATCAGTTTCTGGTTGCTCTCTGAGCACTGCTGTCCAGAGTGGGACTTGTTTCCTTATTTTCCAGTCTGCCTTCCATTGTGTGGTGTTCCTGATCGCCTGAACTGTGTGGTAGATGATAAAGCACCAGGTTAGGAGTGGCATGATGGTGCAGCAAGTGCACAAAAAGGGGTGGACACAGTCTAGTCCCTCACCGGTAAAGCCCTGCACATTGAACACGTTTACAAGAAACACTGCCACAAGAAAGCAGCATCCATCATCAAGGCCATGCTCTCTTTTTGCTGCTGTCACCAGGAAGGAGGCACAGGAACCCTAGGCCCTACATCACCAGGTTCAGGAACAGTTATTACCCCAGAACCATCAGGCTCCTGAACTGGCATGGGTAACTTCACTCACCTCAACACTGAACTGATTCCACAAGTTGTAGACTCACTTTCAAGGACTCTACAACTCATGTAATTAGTGTTATTTATTTATTTTAAATTTATTTGCATAATTAATCTTCTTTTGCACAGTGGTTGCTTGTCAGCCCAGCAATCCCCAGTTTAATCCTAGCCTAATCCTGGGACAATTTACCGTGACCGATTAGCCTACCAAACAGTAGGTTTTTGGAATGTGGGTGGAAGCCCACACACTCACAAGGAGAATGAACAAACTCCTCACAGGCAGCGGCAGGAATTGAACCCAGGTCACCGGTACTGTAAAGTGTTGTGCTAACCACTACGCTACCATGCCACCCCCATCTCAGTGTATGTGGTGACATACAGCATACGTACTTTGATAATAAATTACTTTGACGTTGAGCTGCTGTCTCACAGCTCCCTGGTTCAATCCTAACCGCAAACCGCAAATGCTACCTATGTGGAGTTTGCACACTCTTCCCATGACCAAATGGACTTCCCCCAAGTGCTCCCTTTTCCTCAACATCCCAAAGATGTGCAAGTTGGTAGGTTAATTGGGTCCTGTAAATCGCCCCTAGTGTATGGCTGAGTGTAGAATCGGGGGGGGGGGGGGTGAGGAGGGGTAGGGTGATGGGCGGAAACGCACATGGGGATGATAACAAGGAATCAGTGTAGGATTAGTGTGAATGTGTACTTGATGGGTTAGTATTATTACAGCAGACTGAAGGGTCTATTTCCAAGCTGTATAAGTACATTAATTATCTCTGTAATCCCCTTTAAATCAGGCACCAGGTAACAAGCAATATATACAATATGAACTGCTTGCTTTTGTGGAATGGTTTCATCAGCTAAAGGACATTATATGTATAAAAAACTTCTGCAAATACATACGGCATTATAATCCCAAAATACTTGCATATTCCTCAAATGTTTATGCCCTGCATTCACTGCAGCAATTTTCCAGTCCTTGACAGTTTTTTTTAAATACTTTTGCTTCCTCCTTTTGTTTGTATAATTTCCAGAAAGCTAAGGGGTGATTTTTCTATAGGGTTCTGATTCTAATACGTCTCCCAGGTGATTACATCCCACCCTGATCTATTTTCACGTGTGAGTCATTCATTCTCAGGTGCATCATTTCACTTGAAAAGGATTCCCTTCTCCACCTCTGAATTCCTTGTGTTGCAGGTAGGACCCGCCCTGCCTTCTTCTCCAGGAAAAACTAGAGAACAGAGGCTTAAGATGAGATGGAAAGATTTAAAAGGAAGCTAAAGAGAAGCTTTTTCACACAAAGGGACAAGCTGCAGAGATGGGTCCAATTACAATGTTCAAAAGACATTTAGGCAGGTACATGGACAGAAAATTTTTAGAAGGCTATGAGTCAAATTGGAAATGGCTCAGATAAACACCTTAGCCAGCAGAAGGGTCTGTTTCTCGGCTGCATCTCTCCATGATACTGGAGGTACCTAATAAAATGGCCACTGAGTGTATTTCTATCTGTTTGTGGTCTTCTGCTGTCGTAGCAGAATCCACCTCAAGGTTTGACGCTTTGTGCATTCAGAGTAATAATTCTGCACCACCGTTGATAGCGTGTAGTTATTTGAGTTACTGTCACCTTCCTGTGGGTGTGTGGAATGTACCACCAGCGACGGTGGTGGAGGCGGATACAATAGGGTCTTTTAAGAGACTCCTGGATAGGTACATGGAGGTTAGAAATATAGGGGGCTATGTGGTAGGGAAATTCTAGGCAGTTTCTAGAGTAGGTTTCATGCTTGACACAACATTGTGGGCCGAAGGGCCTGTAATGTGCCGTAGATTTCTATGAACTGTGTTCTATGCTCCTAACAGCTTGGCCAGTCTGTTAATTCTCCTCTGACTTCTCTTTATTAACAAGGCATTTTCACCCACAGAACTGCCTCTCAGTGGATGATTCTTTTGTTTTTCACGCCATTCTCTGTAAACTTCAGAGACTGTTGTGTGTGAAAATCTCAGAGGCTCAGTGGTTTCTGAGCAACTCAAACCACCCTGTCTGGCACCAGCAATCACCCCATGGTCAAAGTCACTTAGATCATCCCCATTCTGATGTTTGGTTAGAATAACTCCTTGACCATCTGATGCACCATCAATAAACTCTCGGAGACGGGAGGCAAAAGATAGGCTTTTATTAGGTGCAAACGTGACCACGACATCTTGGAGACTGAGGGAGGAGCAGTGCCCCAATTGCCTTTATACAGGGGTCTGTGGGAGGAGCCACAGGATCAGTCAGCGGGGGGGAGGAGCCACAGGAGCAGTCAGCAGGGGTCTGTGGGAGGAGCCACAGGAGCAGTCAGCAGGGGTCTGTGGGAGGAGCCACAGGAGCAGTCAGCGGGGGGTCTGTGGGAGGAGCCACAGGAGCAGTCAGCAGGGGTCTGTGGGAGGAGCCACAGGAGCAGTCAGCGGGGGTCTGTGGGAGGAGTCACAGGAGCAGTCAGCAGGGGTCTGTGGGAGGAGCCACAGGAGCAGTCAGCAGGGGGTCTGTGGGAGGAGCCACAGGAGCAGTCAGCAGGGGGTCTGTGGGAGGAGCCACAGGAGCAGTCAGCAGGGGTCTGTGGGAGGGGCCACAGGAGCAGTCAGCAGGGGTCTGTGGGAGGAGCCACAGGAGCAGTCAGCGGGGGGTCTGTGGGAGGAGCCACAGGAGCAGTCAGCAGGGGGTCTGTGGGAGGAGCCACAGGAGCAGTCAGCAGGGGGTCTGTGGGAGGAGCCACAGGAGCAGTCAGCAGGGGGTCTGTGGGAGGGGCCACAGGAGCAGTCAGCAGAGGGTCTGTGGGAGGGGCCACAGGAGCAGTCAGCGGGGGGGGGTCTGTGGGAGGAGCCACAGGAGCAGTCAGCAGGGGGTCTGTGGGAGGAGCCACAGGAGCAGTCAGCGGGGGTCTGTGGGAGGGGCCACAGGAGCAGTCAGCAGAGGGTCTGTGGGAGGGGCCACAGGAGCAGTCAGCGGGGGGGGGTCTGTGGGAGGAGCCACAGGAGCAGTCAGCAGGGGGTCTGTGGGAGGAGCCACAGGAGCAGTCAGCGGGGGTCTGTGGGAGGAGCCACAGGAGCAGTCAGCAGGGGGTCTGTGGGAGGAGCCACAGGAGCAGTCAGCAGGGGGTCTGTGGGAGGAGCCACAGGAGCAGTCAGCGGGGGTCTGTGGGAGGAGCCACAGGAGCAGTCAGCGGGGGGTCTGTGGGAGGAGCCACAGGAGCAGTCAGCAGGGGTCTGTGGGAGGAGCCACAGGAGCAGTCAGCAGGGGGTCTGTGGGAGGAGCCACAGGAGCAGTCAGCGGGGGGTCTGTGGGAGGGGCCACAGGAGCAGTCAGCAGGGGTCTGTGGAAGGAGCCACAGGAGCAGTCAGCAGGGGTCTGTGGGAGGGGCCACAGGAGCAGTCAGCGGGGGGGAGGAGCCACAGGAGCAGTCAGCAGGGGGTCTGTGGGAGGAGTCAGCAGGGGTCTGTGGGAGGAGCCACAGGAGCAGTCAGCAGGGGGTCTGTGGGAGGAGCCACAGGAGCAGTCAGCAGGGGTCTGTGGGAGGAGCCACAGGAACAGTCAGCAGGGGGTATGTGGGAGGAGCCACAGGAGCAGTCAGCGGGGGGTATGTGGGAGGAGCCACAGGAGCAGTCAGCAGGGGTCTGTGGGAGGAGCCACAGGCGCAGTCAGCAGGGGTCTGTGGGAGGAGCCACAGGAGCAGTCAGCAGGGGGTCTGTGGGAGGGGCCACAGGAACAGTCAGCAGAGGGACGTGTCCAGACAGGTATACAGATAGTTTACCACACCATGTTTGCATGCTTCCATGCATTGTGTTGTTGCTGCATGATTGGCTGATAATTGCACGAATGAGCAGGTGTACAGGTGCACCTAATGAAGTGGTCACTGAGTGTGTAAAACATACTATTATTATTTGTTCCGACAAACTTTTTGTCTCCTTGTACGGTACTATGCGAAAGTCTCAGGCACATACTGTATATCTATACACTCGAGAGCAAGTTTGTAAATCTGGTGGGAGCAAAGGATGTTGGGAATAGTGAGGATGGAGCGCTGTGGGACGGTGTGGGACAGGTGGCAGAGAAGGAGCGTCAGGGGCAGGGTGTGGTGCGGGTGCAGACACACCCAGCCCTGAGACACCAGGCAAGGTCATTGAATTCCAAACAATTGGTTCATTGATCATTACAAAATGACTCTCCTCTTCCTGCCCCCTTTCCCGACCATGATTCCCCTTTCCTGTCCCTTCCCACTCTCAGCTCACAATAGAGACCCAGATCAGAATCAGGTTTATCTTCACCAACACATGTCACGAAATTTGACAGCACCTCACATGAATTTAACTCACTTGTTCGTGCCAATTGCTGTTAAATCTCTTGGAAAGTTGGAAGGGTTTCAAGCTCACTTTTGGTCTCACCTTATTGCTTCAGATGTACCTTGGGGAAGTGATCAGGAGCAAAATGATCTGCTGGACTCCACGTTGAACCTTGTACTGCATTTGTGTAGGGCAGGGGTGCAGCAACAGCAGTGGATCACGCTGTTCCCTCAGCCCTTCAGAAATCTACTTCAGACCATTCTCACGTACCACCTACTCTCCACTAAAACAATACAAGTGTGGGTAACTTCACCCATCTCAACACTGAACTGATTCCACAACCTATGGAATCTAGCACTCCACAGCTCAGTTTTATTTTCTATGTACTTATTATTAATATTTTGTATTTGCACATGGTTTGTCTTCTTTTGCACTTTGGCTGTTTGTTGGGGTGTAGTTTTTTATTGATTCTACTTGATTCCTTTGTTCTGCTGTGAAATCCCACAAGAAAATAAATCTCAGGGTAGTAGATGTACTTTGATACTTTGAACTCTGAACTTATTTCTAGATATTCATTTGTCACAACTGCTAATTGTCAGAGCAACACACACAAAATGCTGGCGGAACTCAGCAAGTCAGACTACATCCATGGAAACGAATAAATAGTCAATGTTTCAAGCCAAGACCCTTCTTCAGGACTGTCGAAGAGCAATACATGAGATGCTGGAAGAACTCAGAGGTCAGTGCAGAAAAATGAACGGTTGATGCTTTGGTTTAAGATTCTTCATCCGGTCTCCAACTTGCTGACTTTCAAATCTCTATTCCTCCTTCACACTCACAGAATTTCAGAATCAGAATCAGGTTTATTATCACCGGCATGTGACGTGAAATTTGTTAACTTAGCAGCAGCAGTTCAATGCAATACATAATTTAGCAGAGAGAAAAAAAAGTAATAATAAATAAACAAGTAAATCCATTTTGTGTATTGAACAGATTTTTAAAAATGTGCAAAAACAGAAATACTGCAAACTTAAAAAAACTGAGGTAGTATCCAAAGATTTAAAGTCCGTTTAGGAATCGGATGGCAGAGAGGAAGACGCTGTTCCTGAATCGCTGAATGTGAATGCTACTTGACCTGCTGAGTTCTTCCAGCAGATTGTTGTTCCAAATTCTGGCATCTGCTATCTCTTGTGTCCCCAAATAAAAAGGTTTATTGCCTGTTTACTTCAGTTTTAGGAATGTGCTGTTTTTTGTTCCATTAGCTTATTGGTAAACAAATATTAAGACGATAGGAGCAATATTAGGCCATTTGGCCCATCCAGTCTTCTCCTTCATTCCATAATGGCTGATGTATTAGTCCCGTCAACCCCATTTTCCTGCCTTCTCCCTATAACCGCCGATGCCCTGACTAATCAAGAACCTATCAACCTCCGCTTTAAATATGTTCAATGACTTGGCCTCTGTAGCCGTATTTGGCATTGAATTCCACAGATTCACCAGCCTCTGGATAAAGAAATTCCTCCTCATCTCTGCTCTAAAGGGCTGTTCCTCTATTCTGAGGCTGTGCCCTCTGGTCCCAAATTTCTCCACAACATGAAGCATCCTCTCTACATCCAGTCCATCTAGGCCTTGAAATATTTGACAGGTTTCAGTGAGATCCCTCCTCATTCTTCTAAACTCCAGTGAGTACAGGCCCAGAGCTATCAAACACCCCTCATATGTTAACCCTTTCATTCCTGGAATCATTCTCGTGAGCCTCCTCTGGACCCTCTCCAACGCCAGCACATCCTTTCTTCGTGCCCCCGGTGAGCCGAATCAATCAGCACCTAGTCAGCTGAAACCAGTCCCAGGCTGACTTTCACTGATTGGTCACTGTCCCAATCAAGCACTCAATTATTCTGGGGTAAACCATTTAAATAATTGTGCCGCTCAGCAGGCCAGGCAGTACTGCCCGAGGGTCTTGGCCCAAAACATCGACTGTACTCCTTTCCATGGATGCTGCCTGGCCTGCTGAGTTTCTCCAGCATTTTGTGTGTGTTGCTCTGGATTTCCAGCAACTGCAGATTTTCTCTTGTTTGCAGTGTGAATTTGAGTTGAGTTTTGAGACTGGTGTAGTTTTATCAAGTGAAGGGTTATTTTGAGTTCCAGCTTGTTCTACTGTCTGACTGTGGGTCTCATCAGTAGTTATAGCTGAGCGACCGCGGCAAGTTGGCGATGAGGATTAGAAAATTACTCGCAATAGTCCAAGTGTGATCTGACCAATGCCTTATAAAGGCTTGGCATTACATCCTTGCTTTTATAATCTTGTTCTCATGAAATGAATGCCAACATTGCATTTGCTTCCTAGCTACTGACTCAACCTGCAAGTTAACCTATAAGGAATGCTTCATGAGGACTCCCAAGTCCTATTGCATCTCCTTCTGAGTTTTCTCCCTATTCAGAAAATAGTCTATGCCTTTATTCCTTCTACCAAAACTAATCGTGTTGGTGAATTTCTTTGTACTGGTCTGCAGTGGCTTTTGCTTCTATTGTTGCACACGGCTCCTTGATAGATGATTTCACAAAATAAAAGGAATAAGAGTCAACCACAGACACCTTCAAGTGGGCCCTGCTGTTCAATGAGCTTCCAACTAATCCTCTGTTTTCCAGTCAATCTTCATACCTCTTGGAGACACAAGACACTGTAGATACTGTGTATATGTGGTCTCTCTTCCACCCGTCCAACATACTCAACAGGACAACTGCCTACGCAGGGCCCTTAGCATAGTCAATGATCCCTCCCATCTGTCCAACAATCTCTTTGACACCCCCCCCCCCACCATCAAGCAGGAGGCACCGTAGCATTAGGAAAAGGACTGTTAGGATGGGAAACAGCTTCCTCCCCCAAGGTCATGAGACTCCAAACTTACGGTGAAAACAAGAACTTGCCCCTCCAATTCCTCACTCTTTCACTTCTTCTCACCTGCCTATCACCTCCCCTGGCTCCCCTCCTCCTTCCCTTTCTCCTATGGTCCACTCTCTTCTCCTATCAGATTCCTTCTTCTCCATCCCTTGAGCTTTCCCACCCATTTGGCTTCACCAATCATCTTTTCAGCTACCTTCTTTCCCCTCCCCCTACTTTTTATTCTGGCATCTACCCCCCGATGAATGGTCTTGGCTCAAAATGTTGACTGTTTACTAGTGTTTATAGTCAATTTATTTGTGGTAAAATTACTTAATGTGCTGTGTGTGTGTCTAAGTTTTATGTTCTGTGTTGTGCAACTTGGTCTTGAGGAATGTTCTTGGACACGTGAAGGTTTGAATGACAATAAACGTTCATGCCATCTTGATGCTGGAATCTGGGGCAACACTCAGTGAAGTAGGAGGAACTCAGTGGGTCAGGCAGCATTGCTGGGGGGGAATGGACAGTTGAAGTTTTAGGGCAATTTTCCATTTCCCTCTTTAGATGTTTTTAATTGACAAGGATGGAACTTTGACAGACTTACTGTTGTGGAAATTTCTTCTGGGTTTGGAATTTTCCAAGTTGGTATTTGGTTCCACCTTATTTACTCAACTGTGCCTTGGGGGAAATAATCACGTGCGATGGGATCTGTTGGATTCTGCACTAAACTGCGTCAGGATCTTATTAATTTGCACTTACTCAACATCTATCATGACATAATCATCAAGGCCAGGCAGCAACACATCCACTGCTGCACCCTCAATCCCTGTACACTCATGACTGCATCAACAGATTCAGCTCTAGCTCCGTCTACAAGTGGAGTGGGCCAAATCTCGAATCACAAGGGGACGGGCAGCCTAGTGACATGTTGCCATGGCAACAAAACAAAAGAGCTGGTCGTTGACTTCAGGGAGATGGGAGAGGGAGGTGCACACATTCCTGCTGACATCACTGGTTCTGAGGTCAAGAGGTTTCAATATCTAGGAACATCACCAAAACTCCGTCATTGTCCAACTGTGTTGATGCCACATCCAAGAAAGTGCACCCGTGCCTCTACTTCCTCAGGAGGCTTACGATATTCAGCATGTCCTCTTTGACCCTCACCAGATTTTATCAATCTACCACAGAATACATCAAGGCATGGTATGACAACTGCTCTGCCCTAGGCTGCAAGAAACTGCAGAGAGTTATGGGCACAGCCCAGCACATCAAGGAAATGAGCCCCCCCCGTGGACTCTATCTACACTTCTCGCTGCCTTGGTAAAACGTCCAATAGAATCAAGATCCATACCAGCCCTGGACATCCTCTCTTCTCCACACAGAATGCTGGAGGACCTCAGCAGGTCAGGCAGCATCTATAATAACTTGCTGAGCTCCTCCAGCACTTTGTGTTTGTTGCTCTTGATTTCCAGCAACTGCAAAATCTCTTGTGTTTATGATGTTTTCTTCAGCCCCCTCCACTGGGTGGAAAATACAAAAGCCTAAAAGCACGTATCACCAGGCTCAAGGACGGTTTCCATCCTGCTGTTATAAGACTACCGAGAAGTCCACTAGTATGACTCCTGACCTCACAATTTACTGCGTTATGGCCTTGCACCTTACTATTTACATGCACCGCACTATCAGTTCATTCTGCATTCTGTTGCTGTTTTCTTTGTGCTACCACGGTGCAGTGCAATGGAATGATGCAGCTGGCATCCAAGCTAAAGCTTTCTACAGTACCTCAGCACATGTGACCATGTTAAACCAATACCATTCAGGGCACTCCCCCCAAAATGCATTACAGCCAATGACTTAGTTTTGAACTGTGACCTCTGTAGGACTTAGCTTGCCTTATCCACTTCCTATTTATCCAGACTTAACCAGCAATGACCTCTCTTCCCACTCCAGTGCCCTCGCTTCAATATCTATACTTGGCTCCTTCAGCATGCCTGTCCACCGCTAACAGCCGCGCCTTCATCTACCGTTACTTTAAGGTCTGGAATTCCTGCCTTCGCCTCCAAGCCTCTCCATTTTCTTGCTCTTGTGTTAAGACACTCTGAGAAAACTGAAAAGGACCAATATTGCTAACTCCTTCTAGGGCAAAGGTGTGCAACTCTTGTTGTGTATTTTGTTGCAAATAACCCCACAGGAAACAGAGGAAGAATCTCTGAAGAAGGACTATGATCTGAATATCAGAAGCTAAATTTTGGTTTCACTGAAGCACTGGGAAGCATGCAGGATTTTGGAAGCAAGACATGTTTATCCTTAACATTAAGGGGCAGACTTGTGCCTGTCTTTCTATAAACTTTATAGAACTGGATCAGAGTCATGTCTTTGTGAGCGTATCCCTCAAACAACCACCACAAACCAATCTGGCAATGTGCTAGATAATGAAAAAGCCAACTGCTGGAGGAATTCAATGGGGTAAGCAACACCTACGGCGGGCAAAAGACTGGATAATGTTTCAGATCATGTTTCTACATCTTCTCCGTGGATTGTCACCTTGTCGTGGTCGAGAAACTTGTATGGTCCTGAGATCCCGTGAGCGATGCCGTCCGGAGCTATGCTCCTGGTCGGGTCACCCATGGCGGTAAGGTCGAGGGTGAGGTCCCTGACAAAGAACAATGCAACTAAGACCTCAACGGTGGAACAGGCGGACGAAGTTACTTCGAACTCAATGGCTGTGAAGGCGGATGAAGGCTGCAACAAATCCATCAGCTCCAATCATCGTGGTTTCCATGCCATCGGAATCAGTTGGTTGATTTGTTTCTTTTCAAATCTTTTTATTATTATTATTATTATTCAAAAATACACAGGTACATCTAAGTAACAACACTTACAATGCCTCAAAAAAATTATCTTAAAGATTGCAAATTTTTGTGAATAAAAAAAACCCCTTTGAGCAAGAAAAGTGAGAAAAAAAAGGAACCCATTGGATATATAACCCTGGAGCCATGTGTCATATAGAAAGCTTCTAAAAATAAACATCAAACCGCCAACAAGAAGAAAAAATATATCAAAACAAAATTTATACTTAGATCGTGGAGGAAATCTATCAGTTAACTGAAATGATAGTAACAAGCAAATGAGCCCCATCTCTTCTCCAAATCAAATAAAGGTTCAAAGGTTCAACTTCTAATTTTCTCCAAACTGAGACACAGCATTACTTGAGAGAACCTTTGTGACAAAGTAGGAGCAGATATATCTTTCCATTTCAACAAAATGGCCCTCCTAGCTATCAATGTAACAAACACAATAACATGTTGGTCAGACAGAGAAATACCATGAATATTTTGAGGAATTATTCCAAAAAACGCAGTCAATTTATTGGGTTGTAAATTGATTCTAAGTGCTTTAGAAATTGTCGAAAAGACTGACTTCCAGAATGGTTTTAATATAGAACATGACCAGAACATATGTGTCAGTGTGGCTATCTCAGTTTTACATCTATCACAATACTTGTCAACATTGGGAAATATTTTAGAAAGTCTCTCTTTTGTCCAATAGTAACGATGTAAATTTTAAATTGAATCAATGAATGACTAGCAAGGACTGAGGAAGAGTTAACCAACTTCAGAATCCGTGTCCAGTCCTCCCATATAAAAGTCAAGTTGAGTTCTTTCTCCCAATCCTGTTTAATCTTAAGTAAAGGACGCTTATCCCATTGTAATAATAAATTATAAATTCTTCCAATAGAACCTTTCATCAAGGGGTTTATATTCATAATAGTATCTAACAAGTCAGTCTCCAATATATAAGGAAAATTACTTAAATATTTTTGTAAAAAATGTCTAACTTGAAGATATTGTAAAAAATGTGAATATGAAAGAGAATATTTATCGACTAATTGTCCAAAAGACATCAATCTGCCTTCTTTAATTAAGTCCAAAAAAGACTTAATACCTTTATTTTTCCACAGTAAAAAAATTGGATCACTCCAGGAAGGTTTAAAAAAGTAATTATGATAAATTATATTACAAAGTTTAAATTTTTTTAAGATTAAAAAAATTGTGGAACTGGAGCCAAATTTGTAAAGAGTGCTTAACCACAGGATATAAATTTAAATGAGCAACTTTAGCTAATTGTATAGGTAAAGCAACTCCTAATAACAAAGTTAGATAAAACTGTTTCACAGCTCTCAGTTCCAGGTCTACCCAGATTGGCAGGTCATTCCTATCACCCCAATATAACCAAAAGGACATATATCGCAAATTAACAGCCCAATAATACATTCTTAGATTAGGCAAAGTGAGAGCTCCATCCTTTTTCAACTTTTGTAAATGTTTTTTTTTACTGATCTTTGGTCTTTTATTATCCCAAATAAAAGATAGAATAATAGAGTCAATCCGATCAAAAAACTTATTAGTCAAAAAAACAGGAGTATTCTGAAATAAATATAAAAATATCGGTATAATCATCATTTTAACTATATGAATATGACCAACAAGTGAAAGTGTAAGTGGGCTCCATCTACTAAATGAGTACTTCATAGAGTCCACTAAAGGAGGAAAATTAGCTCTATAAAGATCCTTATTTTTTTTGTAATTCTGACACCTAAATATCTAAAAGAATCCGTAACTTTGAAAGGAATATTATCATATATAGAGACAAATTCATTTAAAGGAAGTAATTCACTTTTACTAAAATTTATTTTATATCCTGAAAAATCTCCAAATTTGTCAAATAATTTTAGCAAAGCAGGAATAGATTCTTCCGGCTTAGATATATATACCAATAAATCATCAGCATAAAGAGAGATCTTGTGCATGGTCTCATTCATAAAAATCCCATGAATATTTCTAGCTTCACAAAGAGCAATAGCAAGGGGTTCTAATACTAAATTAAATAACAAAGGACTTAATGGACAACTTTGTCTTGTTCCCCGTGATAGCTGAAAAATAACCTACAGTTATTGGTGACAACAGTAACAACAGGAGTTTTATATATCATTTAATCCAATTATTAAAATTAATATCAAAACCAAATTTTTCTAAAGCATTAAATAAATATTTCCATTCGACTCGATCAAATGCTTTTCAGCATCCAAAGTTATAACACATTGAGGAGGTTTAGAAGAGGGTGAATATATAATGTTGAATAATCTCCGAACATTTAAAAAAAATAACGACCCTTTATAAAGCCTGTTTGATCTTTAAAAATTATTTTACCCAAAATACTCTCCAACCGATTGGCCATTATCTTTGAGAGAATCTTAGCATCAACATTCAGTGATGAAATAGGTCTGTATGAGGCACAATCAGTAGGATCCTTATCCTTTTTGAGGATTAAAGAAATAGAAGCTTCATAGAAAGTAGAGGGTAAGTGATTTTTTACAAAAGAATCTTTAAACATCTCTAACATATATGGAGAAAGCAGTTTTCCAAATTTTTTATAAAATTCTACAGGGTAACCATCAAGTCCCGGGGCCTTACCAGATTGCATTGAAAAAATAGCTTTATGGATTTTGGATTCAGTAACTTGGGCATCAAGAGTTTTTTGATCCTCAGCAGAAATTTTAGGGAAAACTATCTTTCGTAAAAAAGCATTCATTTCAGAAGAATCTACTGAAGATTGAGATTTATAAAGTTCAGTATAAAAATCTTGGAAAATCTTATTGATTTCTTCATATTCCCGAGCCAAGGTACCATCCTTTCTACGAATTTTCAAAATTTGCCTTTTGGCTCCAGCCGATTTTAATTGAAATGCAAGTAATTTATTATTTTTATCTCAAAACATACAAAATTGGCTCTTTAACTTAAGTAGATAACCTTCGATTGGATGAGTTAATAATAGATTATATTGTGATTGAAGTTCCATCCTTTTTTTAAATAAGTCAATATTAGGGGAAACCGCATAGACATTATCTAAATCTTTAATTTGTTTTGAAATTTTATCTAATTCTGCTTTTGTCTGTTTTTTTTTAGTTTAGCTGAATAAGAAATAATCTGACCACGTAAAAATGCTTTGAATGTATCCCATATAATTAATTTGGACATACCTCCTATATCATTAAAAAGAAAAAATTCCTTTATCTGGCTTTCTGGGAGGGAGTGTAATGAGTGCGGAGGACATTGAAACCCTGCAGGGGGACATAGATAGGCTGAGTGATTGGGCAGACATTTGGCAGATGAAATATAATACTGACAAGTGTGAGGTCTTGCACTTTGGCAGGAAAAATAATAGAGCAAGTTATTATCTAAATGGAGAGAAACTGGAAAGTGCTTCTGTGCAAAGGAATCTGGGGGTCCTGGTGCAGGAAACACAAAAAGTTAGTATGCAAGTGCAGCAGGTGGTCAAGAAGGCCAATGGAATGCTGGCTTTTATTGCTAGGGGGATGGAGTAAAAGAACAGGGAGGTCTTACTGCAGTTGTACCGGGTATTGGTGAGACCACACCTGGAGTACTGCGTGCAGTTCTGGTGTCCATATTTAAGAAAGGACATACTGGCTCTCGAGGCAGTGCAGAGAAGGTTCACTGGGTTAATTCCGGGGATGGGTGGGTTGATGTATGATGAGAGGTTGAGTAGATTGGGACTCTACTCATTGGAGTTCCGAAGAATGAGAGGCGATCTTATTGAAACATATAAGATTGTGAAGGGGCTTGATCGGGTGGATGCGGGGAGAATGTTCCCAATGATGGGTGAAACTAGGACTAGGGGGCATAATCTTAAAATAAGGGGATGCCGTTCCAGGACTGAGATGCGGAGAAATTTCTTCACTCAGAGGGTAGTGGGGCTGTGGAATTTACTGCCCCAGAGAGCTGTGGAAGCTACTACACTCAATAAATTCAAAACGGAGATAGACATTTTCCTGGATAAAAATGGCATTAGGGGATACGGTGAGCGAGCAGGTAAGTGGACATGAGGCTAGGTTTAGATCAGCCATGTGATCTCCTGGACCAGTTTTCGATAGCCTAGATGGGTCGGAGAGGAATTTTCCAGATTTTTTCTCCTCAATTGGCAACTGGGTTTTTTTTCCCTGGGTGATCACATGGGTTTGGGCGGGATGAATAATAAAATAAAATGGGCGGCATGGTGCCCTGTTGGTTGGCACTGTTGCCTTGTAGGATTTGGTGAAAACTAGAGTTAAGATTGGATCAGCCATGATCTTGTTGAATGGCGGAGCAGGCTTGAGGGGCCGATTGGCCTACTCCTGCTCCTATCTCTTATGTTCTTATGTTCTTATGTTTCAATAAAACTGATAAAATCAGAGTTTTGCAATAAAGTCTGAGACATGGTGGACGGACAAAAATGACATTGTCAAATTCAAAGGACAAACTCAAAGGCGTATGATCAGATATAGCAATAGCGTCATATTCACAGTTTCTAACATTAGGCAAAAGGCGGGGATCAATTATAATATAATCAATCCTCGAATATTTTTTGTAGACATGCGAAAAAGAGGAATATTCTCTATTATCAGGGTGTAAATGCCTCCATAATTCGATCAACCCAAACGGTCAAAAAGGAGTTAATAACTGATGCAGAGCAGTTTGGAAGTCTCTGATTAGCTGAACTCTTATCAATCATAGGATTTAAACAACAGTTGAAATCCCCACCCATTAATAATCTGGCATTTAAATCATTTAAATCTGGCAATAAAGCAAATACTTTTTTTTAAAAAAAGGATCATCTAAATTGGGAACATACAAATTAACTAAAACAACCTTTCTATTAGAAATCACTCCTTTAACAATTAAAGATCTACCATTAGAGTCTGATTCAATATCCTCTTGAGTAAATATATTAGATTTAATAAAGATAGATACGCCTTTAGTTTTACTTTGCGAAGTAGCATGGAACTGCAGGCCATTCCACCATCTAAAAAACCTATTTTGATCTCCCGCCTTGATATGTGTTTCCTGAGCAAAACTTATATCAGGTTGGAATCGATTAATAATTTTAAAAGTCTTTTTTCGTTTGATAGGATGATTCCAACCACATACATTCCAACTTATTACATTAATCTGTTTGATTGCCATAGTATAATTTTATTCTAATTTACTTTATACATGCGCAGAGCACATACCAATACGGGATTATCAAAGATGGCGGTGATGAGGAATACAACCATATAGAAAACACACATGCTCTGGAACCACCCAATGGGAAAAAAACTTCTAACTCTGTGGAGTTAGAGTTGGTTGATTTGTGATGTGCCGTGTGCTTCTTGGAGTGCAACATCAAGTACACGTTAAACAAATACATGCACAGGCGTCTCCGCTCTGTGGGCCCATAAATAGATCAATGGAACGGAGACCATCATCCTCGACCTCGAGGGATAAACACAACGACATCAGTACTGAAAGTGTAGAGGGAGATTAGCCAGTATACAGTAGTGAGAGAGAGTGTTGAGATGGAGAGGACGGTGTGGTGTGAAGGGAAGATTTGGTGCCCTTACCATCAACCTGAACTCTGCCTTCAAATGCACCTGGGCTATCTTTGGCACTTCTCTTCCTTTCCTTGGTCTTTCTGTCTCCAAACCAGTTATCAATAGCTACTAGAAACTCATGTGTTGGCGCGTGGCCAAGTGGTTAAGGCGTTCGTTTAGTGATCTGAAGGTCGCTAGTTCGAGCCTTGGCTGAGGCTGCGCGTGTGTCCTTGAGCAAGGCACTTAACCATACATTGCTCTGTGATGGTACTGGTGCCAAGCTGTATTGGTCCTTGTCCTTGCCCTTCCCTTGGACAACATCGGTGGTGTGGAGAGGGGAGTCTTGCTGCTTGGGCAACTACCGGTCTTCCATACAACCCTGGCCAGGCTTGCACTCTGGAAACTTTCCAAGGCACAAATCCATGGTCTATCGATACTAACAGAGGCCTACTACATAAACCCATGGACTCCCACCATTGCATTTACTACAGCTTCTGCCATTCCAGGCATAAAAACACCATACCCTTTTCTCGGTTTCTCTGTCACTGCTGCATCCATTCTCAAGTTGAGGCTTTCATTCTAGGATTTTGAAATGTCCTCCTTCTTCAAAAAACATAATCTTTCTCATTGAGCAGGAGCTCAAACATGCATCTCCTTCACACCTGCCTTCATCCTCCTCTCGTCAGACAGAACAGAGTTCTCACTTTTCCACCCACCCGCCTCTGGATGTGATGTGTCATCTGTTGCCGTGTCCACCAGTCACTTCTTGCTGCTCTGTATTCCGTGGGCTCCCTATCCCTCCTCATCCTTTGCCACCCATCCCCCTCATCTTCTGGCACTCTGCCCTGCAGCTGACAGAAGTATTTCCTTGTCTCTTTGTCCTCTCCATCATCACTGTCTAGTAACCAACCAGCCTTTCCAGTTGAGGTCAGAGATTCAACCACACCTCCTCCAATTTTGTCTATTAGAACATTGAGTACAGAACAGTACAGTACAGGAAAGGGCCCTTTGGTCCATCATATCAGTGCTGACCCTAATGCCAATTTAAACTGATCTCTACTACATGATCATGGTCTATATTTCTCCAAAACCTGCCTGTTTATATACCTGTCTTAGTGCATCTTAACTTTCCTATCATATCTGCCTACACCTCCACCACAACAGTCCATGCCAGGTGCCTACCACTCTATGTGTAACAGGCTTAACTTATAAATCTCCTTTAAACTTTCTCCTTTTCACCTTAAACTTTTACCCTCTGATATTTGACATATCCACACTGGCTATCTGTGCCTCTCTTAAGTTCATATACGTTTATCAGGTCGCCTGCGCACCCTCCCTCCCCCCACACCCGCAGCCCCCGATGCCCCAGGAAGAAAAACCAATTCAAGTTTGTTCAGCTCCTCATAGCAACCACACTTTAACCCAGGCAACATCCTGGTGAACCTTTTCTGCACCTCTCCAAAGCCTCCACATACTTGGTGGACGGTGGCCTCCTCAGTATAGGCAAGTCCATGTGTAGATTGGGCAACCATTTTGCGGAGCACCACAAGCTTCCAGTTGCATTCAGTTCTCGGCATTCTCCAGAGGCAGACTGAGGCTGGGTAACCTGTAGCACTGAATATTGAATTTCCCAGGTTTGGATAACCTACTCCCCCTCATTCCCTTCTCATTTTCACCAGTCCTCCTCAGTTCTCCGTCCTTTGTTCATTGTTTTTATCCCTCACCTCATGACCAAGACTTGTCCGTCTCCTCAAGTGGTTCCACCGGCCCTGGTTTTACCTTTCCAGTTAAGATGGCACCAAGCTGTGAAGTCCAACGGGTCAATGTCTCAGGCTTAATTGCTTTTTAGGTTCATAGGGATGGTTTTGGGGGGCAGCGCGGAATAGATTGTGGGGGCACTAGATTCTGAAATGGTTCTGGAGGACTGGAAAATTGCAAGAAGGGAGGGAGGGAGAAGAAAGGAAATTATAGGCCAGTTAGCCTGACCTGGGAAGATGTTGGAGTAGATTGTTAAGGTTGTGGCTTTGGAGAACTTGGAGACACATGATAAAAAATGGACCAAGTCAGCGTGGTTTCCTGAAGCAAAACGATTGCCTGATAAATCTGTTGGAATTCTTTGAGGAAATAACAAGCAGGATAGAGGTGGATTTTGTGTACTTGGATTTTCAGAAGGCCCTTGATAAGGTGCTGTATATGAGGTTGCTTAGCAATATAAGAGCCCATGGTATTATAGGAAAGATACTAGCATTGGCTGATTGGCAGGGGGAAGAGCCTTTTCTGATTGGCTACTGGGGTCAGTTTTGGGACCCTTTATCTTGATGTTGTATATCAGTGACTTGGATGATGGAATGGATGGATTTGTGACCAAGATTGGGGAGGATTCAACAATAGGTGGAGGGACAGGTAGTGTCGAGGATTCAGGGAGGTTGCAGAAGGGCTTGTACAGATTTGGAAAATGGGCAAAGCTGTGGCAAATAGAGTACTGTGTCAGGAAGTGTATGTTCATTCACTTTGGTAGAAGAAATAAAAGCACTGACTTTTAAAAAAACCGAGACGCAAAGGGACTTCAGAGGCCTTGTGCAGGATTCCCTAAGGTTAATTTGCAGGTGAGGAAGGGAAATGCGATGTTAGCATTCATTTCAAGAGGACTAGAATATAAAAGCAAGGATATCATGCTAAGGTTTTACTTGGAATACTGTGAGCAATTTTGGTCCCTTTATTTAAGAAAGGATGTGCTGACATTGGAGACGGTTTACAGGAGGTTCATGAGAATGGTTCTGGGAATGAAAGGCTTATCATTGAGAAGCAATTGATGCCTGTGGACCTTTATTACTCACCACAATTTAGGGGAATGAGTTAGGGGGAATCACATTGAAGCCTATTGAATGTCGAAAGACCTAGATAGAGTGGATATGGAGAAGATATTTCTTATGGTGGGGGAGTCTAGGACCAGAGGGCACAGCCTCAGAGGAGTGTCCATGTAGAATAGAGGTGAGGAGGATTTTCTTTAGCCAGAGGGTGGTGAATCTGTGGACTTTGTTGCCACAGTTGGCTGTGAAGACCAGGCCATTGGGTGTATTTAAGGCTGAAAGGTTCTTCTTTAGTCAGGGTGTCAAAGGTTATGGGGAGAAGACAGGAGAATGGGGTTGAAAGAGAACTAGATCAGCAATGATGAAATGATGGAGCAGACTCAACGGGCCAAATGGCCAAATTCTGCTCCTATGTTTTATGGTCTAGCACAGAGAGTTAAGAGACAGGTTAGGGAGTTAGGGGAAGGAGCCAGATTCCAAATCGGAGTATTGGAGCACCCTGTGGTAGAACACAGGAGATCCCTGTGGATGGACGTCAGGTTGGCAGGTTCTGATGGTGGAGACCATGGTCAATGACTGAGGTCAGCGGGCCTTGTGGACAAGGGCTGGTAAAACCCAGGACACTAAGTTCTCCCAGATTGGTGAGTCCTGGGTCAGAAGTCCACTGACCACGCTCCCACCTTCCCCCCACCCCCAGATCAGTGAGTCCCGGCACCAGAAGTCCGTGTGAGTCTGGAATTCAAAAAGTCCAGTGATTGACGAGTCCTGGGGTTGACACTGAAGGTCGATGACCAAAATCAGTGAGTCCAGAATTATCGAATCCGACCACATTTGAATCTCATTGAAATATTTTTAGAAATTGTTCTACCATTTCCCCTCATCTCTTACGCATGCTGATCTATACTGATGAAGGACCTTTGAGCTGAGATGTAAATTGGGTCAAAAAGACAAAGGAAGAGTATGCAAGATTTAGGAAGCTGAAGATGGACAGAGCCCTTAAGGAGGGTCAAAAGGGGGCTATGAAATTAAGGAAAATTTAAAGGCTTTTTTTGACACACGTGAGGGTGTGTACACAATGGCTTTAGGGCAGAACCACTCAGAATTAAAGGAGGGAATTCATTCCTCGAACCAGAGCATATGGGTGAGGTACTAAACAAATATTTTGTGTCAGTATCCATTAAGGAGATCAGAGTGGCATATGGCAATAATCCAGGGCATGTTGTGACCAAGAAGATATTGGATTTATTGAAGAATATTAAGGTGGTAGACAACAATCTGTGTGGTTTCGAAATAAAATCTCCACCTTGCTGACAATCAACACCGGCACACATCAGGGGTGTGTGCTTGGCCCACTGCTCTACTCTATCTATACCCATGACTATGTGGCTAGCTATAGCTCAAATACTATCTATAAATTTGCTAATGATACAACCATTGCTGGTAGAATCCAGATAGTGATGAGTGGGCGTGCAGGAACAAGATATACCAGCTAGTTGAGTGATGTGGCAGCAACAACCTTGCACTCAGTATCAGTAAGATCAAAGAACTGATTGTGGGCTTCAGAAAGGGTAGGACAAGCAAACACACACCAGTCCTTATCCAGGGATCAGAAGTGGAAAGAGAGAGCAATTTCATGTTCCTGGGTGTAAACTTCTCTAAGGATCTATCCTGGGTCCAACTTATCAATGCAGCTACAAAGAAGGCATGACAGTGGTTATATTTCACTTGGAGTTTGTGGCGATATGGAACGTCACCAAAGACACTCGCAAATTTCTACAGATGTACCATGGAGAGAGCATTCGAACTGGCTGCATCACCGTCTGGTATGTGGGGGCGGGGGGACTGCACAGGATCGAAATGCACTGCAGAGAGCTGTAAATTTGGTCAGCTCTAACATGGGCACTAGCTTTCACAGTATCCATCACATCTTCAAGGATCGATGCTTCAAAGAGGCAGCATCCATAATTAAAGACCCCCATCACCTCCATCACCCAGGACATGCCATCTTCTCATTGCTAATATCAGGAAGGAGGTACAGGAGCCTATATCCCACACGGAATGATTCAGGAACAGCTTCTTGCCCTCTGCCATCTGATTTCTGAATGGACATTAAACCCGTGAACACTACCCAAATACTTTTTAAATTTTTTAAAATTTTTGCACTACTTATTTAATTGAAATATATATATATATATATATATATATATATATATACATACATACATACACACACACACTATAATTCAGTTTTTTTCTCTCTATTATTATATATTGCATTGTACTGCTGCCACAAAGACAACAACATGACATATGCTGGTGATATTAAACCTGATTCTGATCCCGGCTAAATCCCTTGGGCCTGATGTGATCTTTCCCAGGCGAACGAGGGAGGTAACACAAGAAATTGCCGGGGCTTCGGCAAAAATCTTTATATTCTCTTTGCCACAATTAATACCCCAGAACACTAGCAATAGGCAATACTATCCTTTGTTCAGGAAGGTCAGTGGGGATATTCCTGGAACCTATAAGCCATCGTGCCTTGCATAAGCAGTAAGGAAGCTATTAGAGAAAATTCTCAATGGCAGAATTGCCTCACCTGGGCTTGTCAACAATAGTATGGCTTTGTGCTTGGCAGATCATGCCTTACAAAATTGATGGAATTCTTTGAGGCAACGATGAAGATGACAGATGAGACTAGACTCAAAATATTGGCTCTTTATTCCTCTCCATTGATGCTGCCTGACCTGTTGAGTTCTTCCAGCATTCTTTGTAGATTAGATGAGACTAGGGCAATAGACATGGTCCTTATGGACTTCAGTAAGGCATTTGAGAATTCCCTCATGGTAGGCTGATCCAGAAGATTAAGATGCAAAGGGATCTATAGTCTTTAAGTAAATGGTTTCAAAATTATCTTTGGCATTGAAGGCAGAGAGTGTTGGTGGAAGAGTTTTATTTTGACTGGAGGTCGGTAGTTAGTGGTCCACAGTAATCATAGGGTTAGGCCACAGTTGGGGTATGGTGTACAGTTCTGGTTGCCTTGTTACAGGAAGAATGTGAAGGATTTGGAGAGGGTGCAGAAGAGGTTCACTAGGATTCTGCCTGGATTAAAGTGTATTTGCTGTTGGGAGAGGTTGGATAAATTTGGATTATTTTCTCTGGACCATCAGAGGCTGAGGGAGAACTCATGGGAGTTTATAAAATAGTGAGCGGTAAAGATGTGGTAGATAGGGTCATTTTTCCCATGGTGGAAATGTCAAATGCTAGAGGCATAGATTTAATGCTCGGTGAGGAGAGGAAGATCTACAGGGTAGTTTATTTCATACTGGAAATGGTAGGAACAGGTTCGATTGCATAATTTAACTTTAGTTAAGTTTATGAATGGGAAGGATATGGGGAGCTATGGTACAACAATTAACAAGCTACTCATACAATTAGATTAGTGTGCTTTTGTGGAATGTGTTGGTTCAACCAAGTGACATTCTTATGTTCTGAGGCATAAGCAATTCTATACATTTCATTAACTTCCCAGAAACTCTTGCATTCCTGGCAACAAATTTTCAGTCTTTGACAATTATTTTAATACTTTACCTTCCTTATTTTGTTTTTCTAATTTCCGGAAAGTCAAGAGTGGGTTTATGTTGGGTTGTGATTCTAATATGTCTCTCAGATGATTACGTCCCACACTGAGCAGCGACCAATCAGACATTCAAAGTGTGAGAAGACCTAACTCACTTAGGTTCACCGATTGAGCATACAAGGCATCGCTTCGCAGCAGTTTGGTGTTCGGTGCAATGGCCAATTAGTGATTGAAAGAGATTGTCAAGAGCAAATAAAAGTGAAGGAAAGGCAAGCAGAGTGGCCATTGTTGGAGTGGGAAGAGTTGGAGTGATTATCTGAGGCTTTGGCTCTTCGAGGCTTTAGCAAGGAAGACGCTTGAGTAGGAGAAGGTGATTTGATTTCCCCCCAGTTTATTTATTGTTTCTCTTCTTTATATTTGCAAAGTTAGAACAGTAGGGATGCCAGGCAGGGTAGTTGAATGCTCTTCTTGCGGGATGTGGGAGGCAGGGAGACTGATGACTACACCTGTGAAAAGTGCACCTAATACTCTGTGTTGGAGCTGGAACTGGAAGAACTCCAGATCATTCGGCAGGCTGAGGAGGTGACAGATAGGACATATAGAGGGGTAGTTACACCCAGGGTGCAGGACACAGGAAAATGGGTGACAGTCCGGAAGGGAAATGGGGTTAAACAGCCAGCTGAGAGAACATCTGTGGCCTTCCTCAACAATAGGTATATCACTTTGAATACTTTTGGGGGGGGGGGTTTGATCTAGCGAGGGAAGTCACAGCAGTTAGGTCTCTGGCACTGAGTCTGGCTCTGTCACTCAGTAGGGAAGGGGGGAAGAAGATGCAAGCTGTGGTAATAGGAGATTCGTTAGTTAGGGGAATGGACAGGAGGCTCAGCAGACAAGAATGAGATTCCTGGATGGTATGTTGCCTCCTGGGTGCCAGGGTCTGGGACCTTTCAGATCAAGTCTTCCGCATTCTTAAGTGGGAAGGTGTGCAGCCAGTGGTTGTAGTCCACGTACGTACCAATGACATGATTAGGAGAGTGACGAGGTTCTGCAAAGTTCAGAGAGTTAAGCGCTAAGTTAAAGCGCAGGACCTCCAGGGTTGTGATCTCAAGATTGCTACCCATGCCACATGCTGCTGAGGCCAGAAATAGGAAGATAATATAGTTTGAAAACATGGCTAAGGAGTTGGTGTATGAGAGAGGCCGTGAGAGTTTTGAATCACTGGGCTCTCTTCTGGGGTAGGTTGGCCCTATACAGAAGAGACGGTTTGCACCTGAACTGGAGGGGGAGTAATATCCTAGTGGGAAGGTTTGTAGACACCATTCTCTGACTTGCCTTCAACCACTTTTCTGGTAACTTCCTTGAAAAGGTCTATAAGATTGGTTGGACATGACCTACCATGCACAAAGCCATACTGACTATCCTTAACCAGTCCATGTCTATCCAAATACTTATATGTCAGAACCCTTAGAATACCTTCCAATAACTTTGCGACAACTGATGTCAAACTCACTGGCCTATATTTTCCTAGTTTCTGTTCAGAGTCTTTTTTAAACAGTGGAACAACATTGGCCATCCTCCAGTCCTCTAGTACCTCTCCTGTTGCTAAGGAGATTTTAAATATCTTTGTGAGGGCCCCGGCAATTTCTACACTTGCCTCCTATAGAGTCTTAGGGAACACCTCGTTTGGCCCTGGAGATTTATCCATCTTCATTTGCGTCAGAGTAGCAAACACATCCTCCTTCCGTAATCTGTTCATGAAGCTGACGCTGCTTTCCTCACTTCTACAGACTCTGTACTGTCTCCTTAGTAAATCCTGGTGCCAAGAATTCCTTTAAGATCTCCCCCATCTGTTTTGGCTCCACACATGGATTACCATTCTGGTCTTCCAGGGGACCAATTTTGTCCCTTGCAATCCTTTTGCTCTTAACATGTCTGTAGAATCCCTTGGGATTCTCCTTCACTTTGCCCACTAAGAGCAAATTCATGCCTTCTTTTAGTTGTCCTGATTTCTTTCTTAAGAGTCCTCCTACATTTCTTATAAGCATCTCATTTTTCCTATCGGCCTACACCTGCTACACACCTTTTTTGTCTTATCCAGGGTCTCAATATTACTTGAAAACCAAGGTTCCCTACACTTGCTATCCTTACCTTTTATTCTGAAGCACATACAAACTTTGTCCTCTCAAAATTTCATTTTTGAAGGCCTCCCACTTTCCAAGTACACCTTTGCCATGAAAAGAGCCCGTCCCAATCCACATTTGCCAAATCCTTTCTGATACCATCAAAATTGGCCTTTCTCCAATTTAGAATCTCAACCTGTGGACCAGTCCTTCACTTTTGTGTATTTACATTGATAATAATGGCATTATGATCACTAGATGCAGTGTTCCCCTACACAAACTTCTGCCACCTGCTCTGTCTCATTCCCTAATAGCAGATCCAGTATCCCATGCTCTTTCATTGGGACTTCTACGTACTGGTGAAGGGAACTTTCCAGAACACATTTGACAAACTCTGTCCCATCTAGTCCTTTTATGGTCTGGGGCTCCCAGTCAAAATGTGAAAAGTTAAAACCACCTTCCATAACAACCTTATGTTTCTTGCAACACTCTGTGATCTCTTCACAAACTTGTTCCTCTAAATTCCTAGGACTGTTGGGTGGTCTGTAATATAGCGCCGTTAACATGGTTATATTTTTCTTAATCCTCAGTTGCACCCATAAAGCTTCGCTAGTTGAGCTCTCCAGTCTGTCCAGGCAGAGCACTGCTGTGCCATTTTCTCTGACTAATAATGCCACCCCACCTCCTTTAATACCTCCTGCTGTGTCCCATCTAAAACAACGGGACCCCAGAATACTGAGCTGCCAGTCCTGCCCCTCCTGCAGCCAAGTCTCACTAATGGCTACAACATCATAATTTAAAGTGTTGATCCCTGGCCTGAGCTCTTCTGCTTTGCCTACGGTGCTTCTTGCATTGACATATACACAGCTCAGGACACTAATCACTTCAGGCTCAACTTTATGATTCCCGACTTTGAGGTCTTACCAACATCTGCCTCCACAACTTCTCCACTAACTGTCCTGGCACTCTGGTTTCCACCCTGCTGCAATTCTAGTTGAAACCCCACCGTGCAGCATTAACAAACCTTCCCGCTAGGATATTAGTCCCCCCTCCAGTTCAGGTGCAAACTATCCGTTCTGTACGTGTCCCACCTTCCCTGGAAAACAGTCCAATGATCTGAAAATCTTTTGCCCCCCCCCCCCCCCCCCTCTCCTGCACCAACTCTTTAGCCACATGCTGAACTGGTTGATCTTCCTAGCTCTGGCCTCACTAGCACATGGCATGGGCAGCAATCCTGAGATCACAACTCTGGAGGTCCTGTCCTTTAACTTAGCACCTAACTTCCTGTACTCCCTATACAGAACTTTGTTACTCATCCTACCAATGTCATTGGTACCTACATGGACCAAGATCTCTGGCTGTTCACCCTCCCACTTCAGAATGCTGAGGACTTGACCCGAGATGTTCCAAACCCTGACACCCGGGAGGCAACATACCATCTAGGGATCTTGTTCTCACCCACAGAGCTTCCTGTTTGTTCCCCTAACAAATCCCCTATCACCACAGCGTGCCTCTTCTCCCCCTTTCTCTTTTGAGTCACAGAGGCAGACTCAGTGCCAGAGACCCAACCACTGTGACTTTCCTCCGTTAGGTCAACCCCCCCCCCCCACCCCCAAAAAAAGTATCCATAGTGATATACCTATTGTCGAGGGGATGGCCACAGGGGTACTCTGCATGGGCTCCTTAACCCTTTTCCCTTTCTGACTGTCACCCATTTTCCCGGTGGCCTGCACCTTGGGTGTAACTACCTCGCTGTATGTCCTATCTATCATCTCTTCACACCCCAGAATGATCCGGCATTCATCCGGTTCCAGCACCAACTCATTAACGTGGATTGTTAGAAGCTGCAGCTGGAGGCTCTTCTCGCAGGTGTATTCGTGAGGGACATTGGAGGTCTTCCTGCCTACTCACATCCCATTAGAGGAGCAATCAGCTACCCTGCCCAGCATCCCTACCATTCTAGCTTTGTAAATACAAAGAACAAAAGTCATAAACTGGGGAGAAAACAAATCACCTTCTCCTACTCAAGCCTCTTCCTCGCCAAAGCCTCAAATAATCACTCCAACACTTCCCACTCCAACAATGGCCACTCTGCTTGCCTTTCCTTCACTTTTATTTGCTCTTGACAATCTCTTTCAATCACTAATTGGCCATTGCACCGAACACCAAACTGCTGCGAAGCGATGCCTTGTATGCTCAATCGGTGAACCTAAGTGAGTTAGGTCTTCTCACACTTTGAATGTCTGATTGGTCGCTGCTCAGTGTGGGACGTAATCATCTGAGAGACATATTAGAATCACAACCCAACATAAACCCACTCTTGACTTTCCGGAAATTAGAAAAACAAAATAAGGAAGGTAAAGTATTAAAATAATTGTCAAAGTCTGAAAATTTGTTGCCAGGAATGCAAGAGTTTCTGGGAAGTTAATGAAATGTGTAGAAGTTGCTTATGCCTCAGAACATAAGAATGTCACTTGTTTGAACCAACCCACTCCACAAAAGCACACTAATCTAATTGTATGAGTAGCTTGTTAATTGCTGGTTCAATGAAAGTGTATTATGGAGATAAATACTTGTTGTGTATGTGGCTTGGTTACACAACAAAGCGATTAATAAAAACGTTAGAGGTGGGAGGTAAGTTTCATGGTTCTTTACTGGCAGAAACCAAACTCGGCACACATGTTCAGGTCAATACACGCCTAATAGCGCCAATGACGTGTTACTAAAACATAAAGTCATCCCTTATTATACTGTAGGCTATACGGTACACTCCTCCCCTTTTATTTTAATAGTGCATCAACTTTATTTTTTTGCTGGGGCACTATGCTGAACAAATATGTTTACCCTTAACAAATTCAGGGGATATTTGTGTAGAGTTCTATACAGGCATGTTCCAATGGGACAGGGAAGTTATGGTAGGATACAGGAACCGTGGTGTTCAAAGGCTGTAATAAATCTAGTCCAGAAGAAAAGAAAAGTTTACAAAAGGTTCAGAGAGCTAGGTAATGTTAGAGATCTAGAAGATTATAAGGCTACTAGGAAGGAGCTTAAGAAGGAAATTAGGAGAGCCAGAAGGGGCCATGAGAAGGCCTTGGCAGGCAGGATTAAGGAAAACCTCAAGGCATTCTACAAGTATGTGAAGAGCAAGAGGATAAGACATGAAAGAATAGGGCCTATCAAGTGTGACAGTGGGAAAGTGTGTATGGAACTGGAGGAAATAGCAGAGGTACTTGATGAATACTTTACTTCAGTATTCACTATGGAAAAGGATCTTAGTGATCACAGTGATGACTTGCAGCAACTGAAAAGCTTGAGCATGTAGATTTTAAGAAAGAGGATATGCTGGAGCTTTTGGAAAGCATCAAGTTGGATAAGTCTCTGGGACTGGATGAAATGTACCCCAGGCTACTGTGGGAGGTGAGGGAGGAGATTGCTGAGCCTCCGGCGATGATCTTTGCATCATCAATGGGGACAGGAGAGGTTCCGGAGGATTGGAGGGTTGCAGATGTTGTTCCTTTATTCAAGAAAGGGAGTAGCGATAGCCCAGCAAATGATAGACCAGTGAGTCTTACTTCAGTGTTGGTAAGTTGATGAAAAAGATCCTGCGAGATAGGATTTATGAAGAGGTATAATGTGATTAGGAATAGTCAGCATGGCTTTGTCAAGGGCAGGTCGTGCCTTAAGAGTCTGACTGAATTTTTTGAGGATGTGACTTAACACATCGATGAAGGAAGAGCAGTAGATGTAGTGTATATGGATTTCAGCAAGGCATTTGATAAGATACCCCATGCAAGGCTTATTCAGAAAGTAAGGAGGCATGGGATCCAAGGGGACATTGCTTTGTGGATCCAGAACTGACTTGCCCACAGAAGGCAAAGAGTGGTTGTAGATGGGTCATATTCTGCATGGAGATCGGTCACCAGCTGAGTGCCTCAGGGATCTGTTCTGGGACCCCTTCTCTTCGTGATTTTTATAAATGACCTGGATGAGGAAGTGGAGGGATTGGTTAGTAAGTTTTCTGATGACACAAAGGTTGGAGGTGTTGTGGATAGTGTGGAGGGCTGTCAAAGGTTACAGCGGGACATTGATAGGATGCAAAACTGGGCTGAGAAGTGGCAGATGGAGTTCAACCCAGATAAGTGTGAAGTGGTTCATTCTGGTAGGCCAAATATGATGGCAGAATATAGTATTAATGGTAAGAATCTTGGCAGTGAGGAGGATCAGAGGGATCTTGGGTTCCGAGTCCATAGGATGCTCAAAGCAGCTGCGCAGGTTGACTCTGTGGTTAAGAAGGCATATGGAGTATTGGCCTTCATCAATCATGGTGTTGAATTTAAGAGTCAAGAGGTAACGTTGCAGCTATATAGGACCCTGGTCAGACCCCACTTGGAGTACTGTGCTCAGTTCTGGTCGCCTCACTACAAGAAGGATGTGGAAGCCATAGAAACAGTGCAGAGGAGATTTACAAGGACGTTGCCTGGATTGGGGAGCACCCCTTGTGAGAATAGGTTGAGTGAACTCAGCATTTTCTCCTTGGAGCGAAGGAGGATGAGAACTGACTTGATAGAGGTGTACAAGATGATGAGAGGCATTGATCGTGTGGATAGTCAGAGGCTTTTTCCCAGGGCTGAAATGGTTGCCACAAGAGGACACAGGTTTAAGGTGCTGGGGAGTAGGTACAGAGGAGCTGTCAGGGGTAAGTTTTTTACTCAAGGAGTGGTGAATGTGCAGAATGGGCTGCCGGCAACGGTGGTGGAGAAGGATATGATAGGGCCTTTTAAGAAGCTTTTAGATAGGTAGATGGAGCTTAGTAAAACAGTGGGCTATAGGTAAGCCTAGTAGTTTCTAAGGTAGGGACATGTTCGGCACAACTTTGTGGGCCGAAGGGCCCGTATTGTGCTGTAGGTTTTAATGTTTTCTATGTTTTCTAACATACAAATGCCTACCATTTGTTTACTTATTAACTTAATAATAACAAATTATAACAAAGTAATGTAATAATATCAAATTATAATAAGCCTTTTTTTAAAAACTTTTGGTCTAAGACCCATGTATAACTCAAGATTCGGGGTGGGGGGGATCTTCTCTAGATTGTCCAGCACTGAAGCAAATAGGTCTTCACTCTATCGTCTGGAATAAGTTAAACAATCCACAAATTGGCAGGTTTCAGCCACAAAGGCGATAGCAAAGTGAAATCCGTGAAAAGGTGAATGTTATTCTTAAAAATAAGTACAAACATCAAAACTGAGATGGCATTGGAAAGTGTCTTCAAATAATGTGTTCTTCAGTCAATCTGTTTGATTTAATACGGATTTCCATATAAAAGTCATGAAAAGTTGACCTCTGAGCATAGGGAGTTAAGAAGATGTGCGCCTCCAACCTGCTAAGAAATCTAGGCAGCAGATCGCCTCTGTATAATGAAGACTCCTCTGTGCAGCTGTCCTAGATATATACGCATCTCTGTGCTATCACTTGTCTTCCTTACCCATATTTCACTTGTTCCAAGTGAGCTAATTGCACAGCCAATCTTCGTATTCTCCTTAAATTCCGAATAGCTAGCCTGACCTTTATGATACCATCTCTTATCGTAATATAACCTTACATCTTCTATTCGTGCTTCACACCTTTGTGCTGGTGATTCAGCAGGAGCACAGGAAAGATGCTCAGGAGAAGACAGAGATGCTTGTCTTTTCGGAGATTTAAGCTTATTGAGAGTTCACAGATCTTCCATTATCTGTTCATCTGTTAACAAGTAATTTAACTGAGCAGGTGCAGGTTTTCATCTTTTGCCTGTAGTTGGAACAGGGTTGTAGTGTTCTCATTCAGGTGTAAAAGAACTCTGAACTAAACACCGAGGTAAACCGTAGTCAATGAAGACAGGATCGCAGTAAGATTAACCATTCACTGTTCACTCTTCCACATTAACGTATGGTGAAACCTGTTGATAAAACAATGCAAAATATATACAGTATTTGTTTCCTTCTTGATATCACATTTACATCGTAAATACTTGCAAAAGTAAAACTGCAACAACTACATTACATTAAAGTGCAACATAGTCAGAATCTACCTACGCCATTGACTGCTTTAAATACACTTCAACACAAACTATCCGCAACTCTTTAAATAACAAAAACATAAACCTTATCAACCGTCATTACTTTTAACAGAGTCAGCGTTAACATTTTTAATTCAACATATCGATTATCTCATGAACTTACGGCGTTGCTTCACTGATGTTTCTAGTGCGTAGAAAGAAAACTTTTCTCGCGCTGATCCTGCACATGTGAGCCCCCTCCTTCCCGTTTCTCCAAACCAGTATTTTCCCACAAGACACGGCGAAACCGGGTGTGACGTCATCGCATGCCGCGATATATCACAGACAACAAATTTACTTTAAACAATCTTAACTTTAACTAGAAAATGATAACAAACGAATTACTAAAGCGAAAATATTATAAACTAAACAAATGCCATAAAGGCAACATAAGGGTCATTAGGTCTTCTCCTTAGTTTCCTAGTCATTATTGGCTTTACCTCCATAGAATCTCCTGTGAGTTCCACTGTTAGCCTCTCATTCTCAATCATCTTTTTCTTTTCTTCTAAATCAATCTTTTTATCTTCAAATTCCTTCACTGCTGCTTTCTTCTCTTTAATATAATTCCTTTCCACTTGTTCTGTCTCCAGTTGCAGACAAAGCTCTACATTTTGTATTCTTTCCCTGTATTGTTGATCTAGTTTCTTCATCCTTTTCTGAAACTCCTGCGAAGTGCCTTCCTGTAACTGCTGTAGCTGTCTTTTGAGAGATGTCAATTTTTCCTGGTACATCTGCTCTTTTACTTCCAGGTAGTCTTCATCATCCTGCTTATTGGCAATATCTGTCTCCCTTGCATCCTCTGTATCTCCATCCGTGTTGCAGCCATGGATACTGCGTTCGTCCTCATCGTTGACACTGTCTATCTCCTCCTCGTTGTTGTAATAGTCGACAATGGGTGAGAGGAGAGCTGCGGACATCTTCCCCGCTGAGCTGCCCTCCTTTGTTGACACATCTAGTGCCTTGATGGTGTGCCAATCCAGCTGGATTTTCCAGAGCCATTCACGTCCCTGCAATGGTGGTCCTCCATTTTTCAGTACATAGAGGCTCAGTTGCTGTGTGTTATCTCCATAGGTCACTGTCACTTTAATTTTGCCTTCGGGACACACTTTCTGTCCTGTGTAAGTCTTTAGTAGAAACTTAGTTCGTTTCAGAGGTATGTATGAAAACAGTCATTTGTAGTCATGTACAAAGATCACTGTTAAAGCTGAGCCCGCGTCCAACTCCATTTTCAGTCTCACGTCCGCCACTTGTGGAGTGATCCATATTACTCTTCGATCATCTGCGTCTTTCACGCTGTGAAGTTGCAGACAAGACAATTCACTTTCATTGGAGTTGTTTTCATCAGAACTGCCTTCTTTCATTTTGTGTACCTTGTTGTATTTTCTTTTCTGGGGTTTCTTGTTACCCTGTATTTCCCCCTTTTCTGCTGTTGACTAGTTTTGCATGCTCTGCCAATGTGGCTCTCTTTGCCACAGTTTCTGCATTCTTTGTCTTTAAACCAACCGTCATCCAGGTCATGTGATCTGTTCCCATGACAGTAACATTTCTTTCCTTCATTTCTGTCCAGACATTTTATTTGTGGTATATTCCAGAGATTTTTGTTGTATCTCAGAAGCACCCCGTGCCACTGTTTCCGTTGATATTGCAATGTTTAGTGCTTCTTCAAATACAAGGTCTCTTTTACACAGAAGCTTCTTCTTTGTGGTTTCACAGTGCATGCCACACATTAATCCGTCCCTCCATGTGTCCGATAGACCAGCTCCAAATTGGCAATGTCCTGATAATTTGCGCAATTCAGCACAAAATTCAGAAATGCTTTCATTTTTGCTCTGATTCTGATTGTGAATTCAGCAATGCCCAGTGGTTTGGGGTTTAAATGCTGTTGGAGAGTGTCTACTATTTGCTTGAATGTTCTGTCAGCTGGATTTTCAAGGGTTAACAAACTCCATAGCAGCCCATATGTTTTTGCTCCTATAACACTGAGGTTACGTCCACACTAGACCAGATAATTTTGAAAACACTGGTTTTGCGTAAAAACGATAGGCATCCACACTATGCATTTTTAAAAATATCTTTATCCACATTGAAACAGAGATTTCGGCAAATCTCCTCTTCCTGCGCATGTGCAGGATACATCTACCGAAAACAAGCGATATTTTTGGTGTTGAACCTCGCCGTAAAAGTGCACATTTGTGTAGTTACAGACTAGAAAAACTTAAAATGAAGGACAGCTGTTGGCTTTTGTGCAGGAGAACTTTAAAGTTAAAAAAAACAAATACTGGAGTGTACGGAGGCAACCGACAGGGAGTTCATGGGCAGATTGACCCGGCTGACGATGAACATTGAAAAACTGACTAGCTCTATTGCATTAATAAAGCACCTTGTTAAATATATAAAACATGCCTGGATCAGTATTATCTTGTATTTTCATACAATGTTACATTAGGCTGTTACACATCTATTGTCAGAGAAGTACTTGCATAAATAGGTAAACCACCTTCATACAAGCAAGGACAGAAAACAGGGCAAAGTGAGTATACTTATTTATTCAGTAAGTTATGGGTCAAAGTATTTGGTGAGTACATTTCTAACTCTTCTGGCTTCAGTCTCTTTGTTGTCTGTTCTGAAATTGTTAGGTTGCGTTCAAGAAAACAATGAAATAGCGCGCTGCCGTCTGACAGTGTTTTCAGATTTCTCCGGTTACCCTGTCCACACTGATCCGGCCAATCCGGCGTTTTCAAAAATACACACTTTGGAGAGCGTTTCTGAAAAGCTCCAGTTTCGGGGGACAAAATTGCCATTTTAGTGTGGACAAAGGATAAAAACAAAGAGAAAAAGCTTCGGTTACGGATTTATCCGGTGTAGATTGGATGTAGCCAGAGTAAGACGCATGCTTTCTTTTCTTCATTAACATCATTAGCATCACACTATAGCTCCACTCTTTCAAAGTAAGTTGCCCAGTCTTCAATGCCATTATCAAATGCTGTAATGGTTCCAATCATCACCATCTTTGTTATGTTAATTAAGCTCCATTCTCCCCTTATTTTCCTTTTTGACTCATGTGTCCTTTTTGCTAGCGCCATGAGCACACTCCGTCTAGGGATATGTGTGTGTGTGTGTGTGTGTGTGTGTGTGTGTGTGTGTGTGTGTGTGTGTGTGTGTGTGTGTGTGTGTGTGTGTGTGTGTGTGTGTGTGTGTGTGTGTGTGTGTGTGTGTGTGTGTGGCTGGCAGAGGGGAAAATATTGTTTCTGAATTGCTAAGTGTGTGCCTTCAGGCCCCTGTACTTCCTTTCTGACGGTAGCAATGAAAAGGGGGCATATCCTGCAGAAAGTGGTCCTTAATGGGGCAGGCAGACCTTCAGTCCCTGGGGGTCAGCGCCGGCTGTGGTCTTGGCTGGACGTCCTGTGGCTCTGACTGTGTCTCTTGGTCTCCCGACGTTCCGGACCCCGGCTGTGCTCCCGCTTCCTTTCAGACTCGCGGCCTAGCTCTGCCTCCTTCTCCCGCTCCTTGGCTCATTCCTTGCGCTTTTCCTCCGAGTACCGTTATCAATTGAAACATGGCGTTCCGATACAATGTAGGTTCATTAACCTCGTCGCCAATTTGTTGTGTATGTGGCTTGGTTACACAACAATGCCATTAATAAAAATGCTGGAGAGGGGAGCTAAGTTTCATGGTTCTTTACTGGCAGAAACCGAACTCGGCACACACGTACAGATCAATACACGCCTAATAGCGCATTCAACAACATGTTACTAAAACATAAAGTAGTCCCTTATTATACTGTAGGCTTGTTATTTGCTGGTTCATTGAAAGTGAATTATGGAGGTAAATACTCATAGGTATACAATCGTACACCTTGGAAATAGCCCACGGTGATAAAACTGACCCATTTACACTCATCCCATTTGATTATTCCTATTTTCCTTTCAACCCCCTTCATAGATAGTGGTGCTGTCTAACACCTCTCCAGCCTCCAGAATGATCTGGAGTACATCCGGTTCCAGCTCTAACATGGATTGCTAGAAGCTGCTGCTGGATACACATCTCACTGTTGTAGCCATCAGGGACAGCGGGTGTCTCCCTACCTTCTCACCTCTGGCCAGGAGACCTTTGAACTCTCCTGCCTGGCATCTCCATTGGTCCTGACTGTGCAGATATAAAGACGGGAAGGAAAAAAAAACTTGACCTAGAGCTTTTCTTTGCTTTCTCACGCTGAAGCCCTGCTTCACTGGAGCCTCGAAGCGCTAAAGCCTCTCTGACTGTGTCTACTCAGACAGCGGTCGCTGCGATGAAGGTGAAAGAGATCAAATACAAAATTGGTAAGAATGACAGTGACACGCAAGTTATTATATAAAATTAATCTTATATAGACTTTTAACTACTTCAAAGTGAAAGTCAAATTCGATCTATTATCAAAGTATGTGTATGCCACCATTTACTACCTTGTGATTCATTTTCTTACGGACATTTACAGGAAAATAAAGCAATACAAAAGGATTTATGAAAAATTACACATAAGCAGAGACTGACAAACAGCCAATGTGCAAAAGATGATAAAATGTGTAAATAAAATAAATAAACAATACTGAGATCATGCGTTGTAGAACCTTTGAAAGTGAGCTTATAGCTTGTGGAATCAGTTCAGTGTGGTGGTGAGTGAAGTTATCCACATTGGTTCCAGAGCCTGATGGTTGTTCGGTAATAACTAGTCCTGAACCTGTTGGTGTGGGACTTCAAGCTCCTGTGTCTCCTGCCCTGTGGTAGTGGAGAGAAGCATGCATAGCCCAGGTGCTGGGGGAACCTGATGGTGTGGGACCCAAGTACTTCATTCAATATTGTATTTACTCAATATAACGTCACATCATCAAATCCTCTGAACTGATAAAGCATCAACAGTGGGATACCCACATACATTGATAATCCTGGGACCTTTTCCCTTGGAGCATAGGAGACTGACATTTATAAAGTCATGAGAAACATAGATAAGGCAAATGACCACAGTCCTTTCCTCAGGGTGGGGAAGTATAGAACTAGGGAACAAAGGTTTAAGGTGAGCAGGCAACTTCTTCCACACAGTGTGTATATGGAAGAAGCTACCAGCAGGAGCTGTTGAGGTGAGTACAACAACAATGTTCCATGGGGATTTAGTCAGCCACATGGACAGACGAGGTTTACAGGGTTATGAACCAAAAGCAGGCAAGTGGGATTACCTCAAGAAAATATCTTTGTTAGTGTGCACAATTTGGGTTCAAAGTGCCTCTTTTTGGCGCGTTACTCTATTATTCTATGGTAAAAGCATCTTGTAATATTTAGTTGAAAAATTATTGTGGCTGTGAACTTGTCATAGGGTGGGTGTTGGGAACAGACCCAAATGCAAGACACAGACACTGAAGTACTAGGGAGAGGACTAGGTGTATCAAGAAAGCGAGGGGAGTGGGGAAGAAACACTGGACAAGACACAGGCCCTAGATGAGACCAGGACTCAGGGCCTAGGCTACGACTTGGACGGACTGGAACCTTCTCGGAGCCTTGGACTTGAGCACAGGATCACTGAGCCTTGGACTGGAACACAGGAACACAGAGTCAGGACCCCTCCTTGGGGACAGGACATAGGGCCGGGGCTTTACACAGAGTCAGGACCCCTCCTTGGGAACAGGATGTAGGGCCCAGACACTAAACACAGGGACACAAAGGTAGACAGTTCCAAGCTCAAAGGTAGATAGTTCCTTCTGTTGGTGTGGCAAGGCTCCGGTCTCACTCCGGCAGCTGAACTTGACGGCGATACAGGCGAGGACACAGGCAAGATTGCTGGCAGAGCTACAGGACAGGCTTCAGAGGGAATGAAGGGAACAGTCCAGCCTCAGGGTAACAGCAAAGATGGTCTGACTTACCCAATGGAGGCAAAGACAGGAAAGGACAGATCCCACCATAGGGTAATGGCAAGAACAGCCTGACTTACCCACAGAGGCAAGGACAGGATACTGACAAGACAAACCAGCAACAACACTTGAACCCAGGACCACTTATATTTCAGCCTCAATATGAGAATCAGGTGCCTGTGATTAAGCTTAACTGAAACAATGGACAGCCAGAGGACCCGGAGTCCGGAGTCCAGGGGACCAGACCGTAAACCAGAATGCGGACTTCATGGACTGGACCATGACAGAATTAATTCCATGTGTGCAAAGTTCCATGCAAATTGGCAATAAAATGCTTTCAATGTATTGAAACATAGAGCTTGGAACATAGAACAGAACAGGTCATCCAGTCCATGATGTTGGGCCAACCTTTTAAACTACGGTACTCGAAGGTCAGTCTAAGCCTTGCCTCACACATAACTCTCCAATTTTCTTTCATCCACAAGAGTCTCTTAAACGTTCCTAATTTATTTGAATCAACAAGCACTGTCACCACCCCACCCCGGCAGAATATTGCACACATTTACCACTCTCTGCCGAAGGAAAAACTCCCTTTGACATTTTTCCTTAAAGTTATGCTCTCTTGTATTAACTATTTCTTCCTTGGGGAAAAAGACACTAGTCGTCCACCCTATCCATGCCTCTTAACATTTAATATGCTTTTATCAGGTCAGTTCTCGTCCTGCTTCACTCCAAAGAGAAAAGGCCTAGTGCAATCAGTGCCATTGACACTACACTGATTAACCCAATCTCTTTAAATAATAATGAGGCTGCCTACAGAGAAGAAGTCATCACTCTGACACAGTGGTGTCAAGAAAACAAACTCTGCCTCAACGTCGCAAAAACAAAGGAGCTGGTTGTGGATTACAGGAGGAATGGAGACAGGCTAACCCTTATTGACATCAATGGATCTGGGGTTGAGAGGGTGAACAGCTTTAAGTTCCTCAGCATACACATCACCGAGGATCTCACGTGATCTGTACATACCGGCTGTGTGGTGAGAAAGTTCGGTTCAGACGGTTGAAGAAGTTCGGCATGAGTCCCCAGTTCCTAGGAACTTTCTGCAGGGGTACAGTTGAGAGAATCTTTGTGGGCTGCATCACTGCCGGGTATGGGAACTGTACTTCCCTCAGTCGCAGGACTCTGCAGAGAGTGGTGCAGACAGCCCAGCGCATCTGTAGATGTGAACTTCCTGCTATTCAGGACATTTACAAAGACAGGTGTGTAAAAAGGGCCTGAAGGATGATTGGGGACCCGAGTCACCCCAACCACAAACTGTTCCAGCTGCTCCCATCTGGGAAATAGTACCACAGCATAAAATCCAGGACCACCTGGCTCCGAGACAGCTTCTTCCACCAGGCCACCGGACTGATTAATTCACACTGATACAATTGTACTTTTATGTTATATTGATTGTCCTGTTGTACATGCTATTTATTGTAAATTACTATAGATTGCACTTTTTTTTTTCCAGGGGAGAGCGCGAACGCAGTCCCCCACTACCACAAATTTTGCAGTCGAGTATCCCGCATTTGGGGACATCGCAGGCGTCAGCACACCCGAAGTGCAATGGGATAGCCTCGTCCTGGGAGAACCGCCTTCATGATCACGGTCTCTCCCCTGCCAGGTAAGTATAGATTGCACTTTTAGATGGAGACATAACGTAAAGATTTTTACTCATATATATGGAAGGATGTAAGTAATAAAGTCAATTGAATTAAATTGAATTGAATTCACTCAACTTTTCATCATAAGAAATGCTACCTAATCCAAGCAGCATCCAGGTGAGTCTCCTCTGCACCCTCTCAAAAGCTTCCCTACACTTCCCACGAGGTGAACATAACTCTATTACACTGACCACAACTCTAAACTGATTCTACAACCTACAGACTCTCTTTCAAGGGCTCTTTACAACTCATGTTTCCTAGTCTTTTTAAAATGCTTTTGCACAATTTGTTTACATCTATATGTTGGTTATTTGTCAGTCTTTGTTTTTGGAGAGTTTTTCTTTGTAGGTTCTATTGTATTTCTTTATTTTCCTGTAAATGCCAGCAAGAAAATGAATCTCAAGGTGGTATATGGAAACGTGTTGGCGCGTGGCCAAGTGGTTAAGGCGTTCGTCTAGTGATCTGAAGGTCACTAGTTCGAGCCTTGGCTGAGGATGTGTGTGTGTCCTTGAGCAAGGCACTTAACCACAACATTGCTCTGCGGCGACACTGGTGCCAAACTGTATCGGCCCTTGCCCTTCCCTTGGACAACATCGGTGGCGTGGAGAGGGGAGACTTGCAGCTTGGGCAACTGCTGGTCTTCCATACCTCATACTTCCATTACCTCACAGCTCTTGAATCCAGTCCCCCAACTAATAAAGACCAACACACCCTAAGCCTTTGTAACCACCCAATCAACTTGCACAGCCACTTGGGTGAATCTAATATTCTGAAGGATTAATGTGACATTTGGAAATAAAATTGTTCAGGATATGTTGCAGATTTGCGACAGGGGATATATTGTAGATGGTTCCAGATTGAGTTTCAAATGTTAAATTTACTATTTGTCTCGGCAACTTCTGGTTTTTTGTGTATTGTGCAAAGTTCAAAAGTTTTGTGTATTGTGCAAAGTTCAAAAGTTAAAAGTTCAAAGTAAATTTATCATCAAAGTATGTGAATATCAGCATATCTTATTTTATTTATTTAGAGATACAGCATAGAACAGGTCCTTTCTAGCCCAGTGAGCCACCCCACCCTGCAAACCACTTATTTAACACTAGCCTAATCACAGGACAACTCACAACAACTAATTCACCTACTAACTGGTCTTTGGACTGTGGGAGGAAACTGGAGCACAGGGAGAATGTACAAACTCCTTAGAGATGGCACTGGAATTGAACTCCAAGATCCGGCAGCCCGAGCTGTAATAGCATTGCGCTAACCACTATGCTATCGAGGCACTCCATATACTACCCTGAGATTCATTTTCATTTTCAGAGCAGTCAGAGCAGAACAAAGAAATCGTGGGATTGAGTTTAGGAGCCGAGAGGTAATGTTGCAGCTATATAGGACCCTGATCAGACCCCACTTGGGGCACTGTGCTCAGTTCTGATCGCCTCTCTACAGGAAGGATATGGAAGCCACAGAAAGGGTGCAGAGGAGATTTACAAGGATGTTGCCTGGATTGGGGAGCATGCCTTATGAGAATAGGTTGAGTGAACTCGGCCTTTTCTTCTTGGAGCAACAGAGGATGAGAGGTGCCCTGATAGAGGTGTAGAAGATGATGAGAGGCATTGATCGATTGGATAATTAGAGGCTTTTTCCCAGGGCTGAAATGGCTAACACGAGAGGGCACAGTTTTAAGGTGCTTGGAAGTAGGTACAGCGGAGATGTCAGGGGTAGGTTTTTTACGCAGAGAGTGGTGAGTGTGTGGAATGGGCTGCCGGCGGCAGTGATGGAGGCAGAAACGATAGGGTCTTAAGAGACTCCTGGATGGCTACATGGAGCTTCGTAAAATAGAGGGCTATGGGTAAGCCTAGGTAGTTCTAAGGTAGGGACATGTTCGGCACAGCTTTGTGGGCCGAAGGGCCTGTATTGTGCTGTAGGTTTTCTATGTTTCTATGTTTCTAAACACATTAGAATCAAAGAAAAACTACACATAAACAAAGACCAAGGCAGTGCTTCTTAGACAGCACATCTGACAGCATCTCAAACGGATCTAATCTAATATTGCTGTTGAAGTTTTTCATGTTTGGAAGGAAAACATCAACAATTCCTTCTTTCCCCACCCCTCCCACCTCCAGATGCTGCCTGACCCACTGAGTTATTCCAGCAGATTGTTGCTCCAGTTTCCTGCTTCTGCAGTCTGCCGTGTCCCTGTCTAAAAATGTTTATTGCCTCTTTCCTTCGGTTTTATGAATGGGCTCTTCAGTTTGGAAAGCACCTTTCTTCATTCCATTAGCTCACTGATAAATAAAAAGCTGTAAGTCAACATATGTCAACATTATTGATTTACAGTCAGATACCTACAAATTAAAGGATTATTTATTGTTCCACTGACGGATGAAAGTGACAGTCTTTTGCTGTGGTGTCGCTAACAATGCTTGGCAATTTCACCACTGCAATAATTGCGTTGGTGACTTTCTTCCCACTACATTTAACTAGCCTTGCTTTTATTCCTATGCATGGTCCCTTGATAGAAGAGACCACAGAAATAAATGGAGCAGGAGTCAACCGGAGAACCCCTGGAGCCTGCTCTGCTCTTCATCGAGATCCTGACTACTCTTGTTTTCCAACTAACCCAATAAAGTACTGTGCAAAAGCCTTAGGCACATATATACAGCTAGGCTGCCTAAGATTTTGGTACTGCAGTAATTTTATGTATTGCTCTGTACTGCTGCCACAAGAAAACATGTGGGTGATGCTAAACCTGATTCTGATAGGGGTCTCTATTGAGGACTGAGAGTGGGAAGGGGGCAGGGAGAGGGGTATCATGGTTGGGAAAAGGGGAAGGGAGAGGGGAGGGAGCAGGAAGCACGAGAGAGACATTCAGTATCGATCAATAAACCAGTTGTTTGGAATCAAATGACCTTGACTGGTGTCTCAGGATTGGGTGTGTCTGCACTGTGCCACCCTCTTGCCCCTGGAATTCCTTCTCTGCCACCTGTCCCACACCCCACCCACAACACTCACCATTCACAGCATCCAAAGTTCTAAGTTCAAAGTAAATCTTATTATCAGAGTACATATCTATCACCACATGCCATTCTGAGATCCTTTTCCCTGCGGGCATACTCAGCAAATCTGTAGAATAGTAACTGTAAACAGGATCAATGGAAGATCAAGTGGGGGCATAGAAAAGACAACAAGCTGTGCAAATGCAAACATAAATAAACAACAATAAATAAATGGAACATGAAATAACAAGATAAAGAGTCCTTAAAGTGTGATAAATGTTTGTGGGAACATCTCAACAGATGAGTGTAGTTATACTCTTTTGTGTGAGAGCCTGATGGTTGTGCCTGATACCTTCTGCCTAATGGCAGCAGATAGAAAAGAATATGGCCTGGGTGGTGAGGGTCTTTGATAATGAATGCTGCTTTCTTACAATAGTGTTGCATGCAGATGTGCTCACTGTGTGGGAAGGCTTTGCCCATGATGTACTGGGCTGAGACCACTCCCTTTTGCAGGATTTTCCATTCAAAAGCGTTGGTGTTTCCACACCAGGCTGTGACGCAGCCGGTCAGTACACTCTCCACCACACATCCATAGACGATTGTCAAGGTTTTTGATGTCGTGCCGAATCTTTGCAGATGCCATTGTTGTGCTTCCTTTGGAATTATATTTATATGATGGGTCCAGGACAAGTTTTCTGAGGTATGAACACTCAGGAATTTAAAGTTACTGACCCCCTCCACCTCTGCTCCTCCGATGAGGTCTCATGGGCTTCTGATTTCCCTCTCCTGTAGTCTACGAACTTGGTCCTTGGTCTTGCTGACATTGAGTGAGAGGTGGTTGTTACGACACCACACAGCCAAATTTTCATTCTCCCTCCTGTATGCTGCTTCATCACCACCTTTGATATGGCCCCCATCGTCAGACTTGGAGGGGTACTTAGCCACACGGTCATAGGTGTAAAGCAGAGGCTAAGCACACGGCTCTGATGTGCAGCTGTGCTGATGGAGATTGTGGGGGACATGCTTAATCCAAACTGACTGAATTGAATTGAATTGACTTTATTATTTACATCTTTCAAGTACATGAGGAGTAACAATCTTACACCTCTCTCTAAATGTGCAATGTGCAGTTTATAGTAAATAGTATGTACAACAGGACAGTCAATGTAACATAGAAATACAGTTGCATCAGTGTGAATTAATCAGTCTGATGGCCTGGTGGAAGAAGCTGTCCCGGAGCCTGTTGGTCCTGGCTTTTATGCTGCGGTACCGTTTCCCGGATGGTAGCAGCTGGAACAGTTTGTGGTTGGGGTGACTCGGGTCCCCAATCATCCTTCAGGCCCTTTTTACACACCTGTCTTTGTAAACGTCCTGAATAGCGGGAAGTTCACATCTACAGATGCACTGGGCTGTCCGCATCACTCTCTGCAGAGTCCTGCGATTGAGGGAGGTACAGTTCCCATACCCGGCAGTGATGCAGCCAGCCAGACACTATAGAAAGTTCTTAGGATTTGGGGGCCCATACCAAACTGCTTCAACCGTCTGAGGTGAAAGAGGTGTTGTTGTGCCTTTATCGCCACCCAGCCGGTATGTACTGACCACATGAGGTCCTCGGTGATGTGTATGCCGAGGAATTTAAAACTGTTCACCCTCTCAATCCCAGGGCTATTAATGTCAATAGGGGTTAGCCTGTCTCCATTCCTCCTGTATTCCACAATCAGCTCCTTTGTCTTTGCATCATTGAGGGAGAGGTTGTTTTCTTGACACCACTGTGTCAGAGAGATGACTTCTTCACTGTAGGCTGCCTCATTATTATTTGAGATTAGGCCAATTAATGTAGTGTTATCAGCAAATTTAATTAACAGATTGGAGCTGTGGGTGGTGACAAAGTCATGGGTATACAGAGAGTAAAGGAGGGAGCTTAGGACACAACAAGTGAGGAAATTCAGGATCCATTTGCAGAAGGAGGAAAACATTCTTTGCTCCCACAGGATTTACAAACTCGCTCCTCGCTCCACCTTAACAAATACAAATATATATGCCTAAGACTTTTGCACAATAGTTACCTCTTGGAGACACCAGAGTCTATAGATGCTGGAATCTGGAGCAACACACAAAAGTACTAGGTGAACTCAGAGGGTCTGTAGAGGGCAATGGACAACTGATGGGAGCTGACCTGGAACTGACCGTGTCCCTCAATCAATGCTGCCTGACCCTCCAACTGCTTTCTCTTTTCCTCATATACCTTGGCTGCCTTCAAGAAGTTTGTATACCCTTTCTGTGATTGCTTGGGTTTCCTCCGGGCGACCTGGTTTCCTCCCACATTCCAAAGATTTACCATTAGTAGGTTAATTGGTTATTGTAAATTGTCTTGTGATTATACCAGTGTTAAATTGGTGTGTGGCTGAGATGTGCAACTCATTGAACCATACTGTATCTCCAAATAAATAAATAAACAAACAAACAAACAAATAAGTATGCACCAAATCACTCAGTGAACAAGCATGCAGACTTCAAGGACAAATGCTTGTGCACCCTCTCCTTAACTTATCAGTGGGAACAAAAGATGTTCTATTCTTGATACTTTAGTTGTTTGTGGGGTAGAAGCTAGATTTGTGCAATAGTGTGAAGTAAACAATTGGAATGAAACAGAGTTTTGAAGGTATTTTGGACTCAGTTTAACTTAGTTTGAGTACATTTGAGTAAGTGCCGCGGGGAAATGATTATGCTAAAAAAATTTGGTCTTGCCAATCTTTAGCTGACAATTTTAAATTAAGATATCATGAAAACAGTTACTCATAAGTCCAACCACAATGATATCATCTTATAAGATTGCGATGGCCAAAAATCAGAACCCAACATTTAGAGCCTTGGGTTTTCCAATGTTTTGGAGTCAGTTGGGATGAGACATTATGATAAGGCAGAGGAATATTCTGTGCTCTGCTAGCTCACAGAAACAATGGGTAGCTTGGTTAGGCAGGGAGCAAAACAATTGCACTGATGATATCAGTGTGCACGCACTTGGTGGACTGGATATTAATGACAGCAATTACAGTTTCACTTTAACAAAAACTTGCTAGAAGGACTCAGCAGGTCATTCAGCCTCTGTTGGAGAAAAGGAATTGTCAAAATTCCAGGCCAAACTCCTTCAGCTGGTTTCCAGAACACCTTTATTTCCAAGTGTCTTTCATCCTGCCTAACTGTTTCCATGTTTTATTGATTCGGCTTCTGTCGGTAACTTGTCAGTTTGATGTCACCATACGGAGGTTAGGAACAGGAGCAGGAAAAGGCCATTGGGTCTGATCTGCTATTTGTTAAGATCATGTCTCAGAGATATTTTCCCCCACTAACCCAATTCTCTTCATTCTCTCCATATCCAAAAATTGATCCATCTTGATTTTGAATGGTCCACGACTGAACCTCCATAGCCTTCCAGAGGAGAAAATTGCCTACCTTTATCCCACTCTGACTGAAGATATTTCTTCTTATCTCTATTCTAAACAGCCTCCCCCTTATTCTGAAACCCTGCCCTCTGCTTATAGACTTCTCTTGCTCCAACTTCAAGCCTATCAAACCCTATAGAAATTTTGTATTTCTCTCATTCTTCTAAACTCTGGAGTGAAACTCTCCCAATGTGTTTGGTTGCTCCTTGTACAGCCATTCCTGGAATCAATCTAATGAAGTTCATTTACACTCCCTCAATGGCAAGCACATCCTTTCGTAGGTACTGTCCCACCACGGTTCTATGAGGGATCAATAACACTTCCTTATTCCTGTATGCAAATCCTCCTGTAATAAAGGCAAGTGCATATTTTGGTATTGATTTGCTATTGTCAGGAGTACTGAAAAACAGAAAATCCTTTGTTTGCATGCCAGCTAGGAGAGTCATTCATTATGTATTATATTGTGGTCGTAAAAAATTAAACAGGATACAGAATAAAGTGTTACAGATTAATTGTGATGCAGGGAGATAAATAAGGGGGAAGGGGCAATGATGAGGTGGTTTGGGAGATTACGAGTTCTTTGCTCCCTTGACGACCTGCTGCATCAGCATATAAGCCTTAGGTGATCTGACCATGAGCACATCTTTACACAATCCTTCCCAGTTTAACAAATGCTCCCCATTTCGCCGAGTAGCTGCACTTCATTAGGTGTTTGAGGAGACTGTCATGCTACCAAAGACTCTGGCGATTTCTACAGAGGAACTGTGGAGAACATTCTAACTGGTTGCATTACGGTCTGGTATGGAAGCTCCAACACACAGGATCAGTAAAAGCCACAGAAGGTTGCAAGCTCAGCTGGCTGTGATGAGAGGCCTAGGTGAAGTTGATAAGGACCCAAATGCTGGAGTATCCAAGACTAGAACTGAGACACAATTTCAAGAGTAAGAGAATTCACAATGATCAAGGAGAAAGTATGCATTTCCTGTGCTCAGGAGTGTGATTTTGAATTTTCAGCAGCTTGATGCTGTTTTCTCTGAACTTAGTTGTGCGATCACTGTAACTTCCTCAAACTCTGCAGCGCACCTTTCACACTGAGGATGCTTTGCGCCATTGGATGTGCAACCTTTCAGTTGAGATGTCAAGCCAAGGCCACACTTCCCTTCCAGGAGGGTAACAAAAATATTCCTTTGCAAAGTGTGAAGAAGAGTAGAATATTTACCTCACATTTCCTGGAAACACTTAATCCTTCAATCAATATCATTAAAATAAATTACCTGGTCATGTCTCCTTGCTGTTGTTTGGGGATTTGCGATGCTCAAATTCACAGCTGAGTTGGTCATCTTATGCCAAATATCATAAGGCAGAGTGGTAGTGTAGCGGTTAGCTTAATGCTTTGTAGCACCAGCGGCCCAGGTTCAATTCCCACTGCAGTCTGTAAGGAGCTTGTATGCTCAGTGTATGTTCTATTGATAAGTGACTGCCTGGTTTGGCTCCGGGAGCTCCAGTTTTCTCCCACATCCTATAGAAGCATGGGTTAGGGTTAGTGAGGACAAATTCTCGAACTGTTGATCGTTGATGCAAACATTGCATCCTTTGATGTTTCAATGTACATATGACGAAATAAACCAATCATAAATATACACCCAGTGGCCAATTTATTAGGTACCTAATAAAGTGGCCACTTATTTTAAGTTCCTGGTCTTCTGCTGCTGTAGGCCATCCTCTTCAATGCTGTGCAGTCAAAGATGTTCTTCTGCACACCACTGTTGTAACACTACACGAGTTACTGTCGCCTTCCTGTCAGCTTGAACCAGACTGGCCATTCTCCTCTGACCTCTCTCATTTAGAAGGTGTTTTCACCCACAGAGCTACCGCTCACTAGGTTTTTTTTGTTTTTCACACCATTCTCTGTAAACTCTAGAGACTGTTGGGCATTGAAATCCCAGTAGTCAGCAGTTTGTGAGATACTCATACCACCCCATCTGGCACCAACAATCATTCTATGGTCAAAATCACAGTTCACATTTTTTCACTATTCTGATGTTTGGTTTGAACAACAGCTGAACCTCTTGACCATGTTTGCATGCTTTTATACATTGAGCTGCTGCCACATGATTGGCTGATTAGATATCTGCATTAATGAACAGGTGTGTCTAATAAAGTGGCCACTGAGTGTATAGTTTATGACCAGTCTCTCCCGAAGGTTGACTATGGGGTGATTATCCTCTCCTACAATGGTTTCCCATTCTTCTGTGAGCTTATTGCTGGAGATGAGCACCGCTATAATGAAAGCCTGGCCAATACAGGGAGTCTAAAATTGGCGCCTTTAAAGTGAGATCTTGCCACTTGCACAACTCTGGTAGTTGTGTGAGAAACACAACTGAACCTCTTGACCATGCCTGCATGCTTTTACGCATTGAGTTGCTACCGCATGATTGGCCGATTACGGTAGATATTTGCGTTAACGAGCAGGTGTACAGGTGTACCCAATAAAGAGCCACGGAACATACTTTTAAATGGTTTTCAATGACCTTGCTTTGAAAAGAGCATTAAAGTGTAATGTTAAAACCATCAGTTTCAAAGCTGTGTATAGAGTCTGTGTACGTTCTTGGCACCCGTTCTACTCTGTCACAACAACCTAACAGCAGAAGGAACACCCTGAATACATTCATTGAGTGTATAATTAGATTGAGAAAGTGAAGTTTATTAAAAAGCAGTTAATAGTTTGCCAGCTTCTCTATAGTCTTCCAAAGTCTGCAACAACAAGTTATAAGGAAATGAGAGCCATAGAAGCACTGGAAAAATGCCATGAGGAAGATCATATTCATGCTGGAAAGCACCCTGGACTCAAAACATGTCTGTCAGCATATATACAAATCTCTGGAAACTATGTACTGTAGCAGGCATGTTTTTCTTAGTGCCATATCCTGTGGCAATACCAGTGAGGATTCCCTTAGCACATCCCTCGGTGTGTTGGTCTGAATGTAAACAATGCATCTCACTGTATGTCTCCGTGTAATGTGATAAGTAAATGTAAATATGAATCCGAATCTGATTATTGTGGTGATGCAGGAAGAAGGTAGGAGCTCGAGTCAGGAGAAATAATGGCTCCTGAAGCAGGTCAGAAGATCACTTTTGCAGGGGTGACTAGCTGTACGACCTTAAGCCTTGTAACACCTGAACAAACAGCCCATCACACCAAGGATCATTGATGGCCAGGATGTTCAGAATAGTTTATTATCACTGACATATGTTATGAAATTTGTTGTTTTGTGGCAGCAGTACTATGCAATACATAAAATATACTATAGATTACATTGCACTCAGTGGCCACCTGTACGCCTGCTCGTTAATGCAAATATCTAACCAGCCAATCACGTGGCAGCAGCTCAACGCATAAAAGCATGCAGACACGGTCAGGAGGTTCTGTTGCTGTTCAGTCAAAAGGCAACATGGGGAAGAAATGTGATCTTATTTGCTTTGGCCATGGAATGATTGTTGTTGGCAGAGAGAGTGGTTAGAGTATCTCATAAAAGGTTGATCTGGGATTTTCACACACAGCGGTTGCTGGAGGTGTGAGAAACAAAAAAACAGACGTACAGTGCGTGGCAGTTCTGTGAGCTACAATGATTTATTAGTGAGAGAAATCAGAGCAGAATGGCTAGACTGGCTTAAGCTGACAGAAAGGTGACAGTAACTCACATAACCAGGCATTACAACACTGGCGTGCAGAACAGCATCTCTCATTGCACAATATGTCGAACCTGGAAGTGGATGGGCTACAGCAGCAGAAGACCATGAACATACACTCAGTGGCCTCTTTATCAGGTACAGGGATTACCTAACGCAGCGGCCAGCGAGTGTAGGTTTGGATGGTCTCCATCTCACTACGGTCACAGTCAAACTCCACTCCAGCACAGCAAGTTAAACTGGAGAACTTGCTGTTCAGCTTTTAATTTGCCGGGGCAGCTTTGTTGTGGAATGCATGTCGCCATCTGCCCTTCAGGGAGCGCTTGGCCCTTACGCCGTTAACGTCACAGCCAGCAGCTGCCCTGCTCTGCGACAGCTGGATGAGTGTGGCTCCAACCGGGCTCCAAAGGCCCGACGCCGTTGATCAGGGTTGATTCCTGCTGCTGCGCGTAAAGAGTGTGTATGTTCCCTCTGTGGGCACGTGTTCCAGTGCCCTCCCACATTCCAAAAGCATGCGGGTTAGAGTTAGTAAGCTGTGGGCTTGCTACACTGGAAGCATGGTGATTCTTGCAGATTGACCCTCGTGCATCCTTAGACTGAGTTGACCATTGACACAAACAATGCATTTTATTCTATGTTTTCAGGCCATAAAAATCTAATCTTTAAAGAGTCATTGTAGCAGGGAATAATGAATTCTTGGTGCAGAGCAGAGGGAGATAGGGGAGGGAAATAAAGCAGAGAGATAGAAGGGCACGAAAGTCTGTCAGAGGCCCAACTACCTCGAGCCACAATCTGTAGACTAAAGTAAACTATAGCAAGCTCACTTCTGATTGGCAGCCTAGTAACGGCCTCAATAATCTCCAGGAGGGAATCTTGCCCTTGTACATACTGTATAAGATAAAAGCAAGACTGTACACAACTCACATAGAATATAAGTGCTGAAGCTTGGCACGCCAAAGAGTTACCTCATTCTATGTAAACACGGCTAGTTGGGGAGAAAAGTAGATAAGAAATAATATAATAGGAATTATGAAAACTTTGGATCAGGGAGCATTCGTACTAGGACGAGTGACTCCCCTATTGATGTAAATGTGTAATATAGAGAAAGCTTGTTCTGATAGTAAATGCTGGACTCTGTGTGAATTCTTTCCACCTACACCAGGGATTCCCAACTTCTTTTATGCCATGGAACAAGGGGTTGGTGGGCCCCAGGTTGGAAAACCCTGCTCTTCACCATTCAGGAGGAATCTACAAACCCCATTTCCAGAAAAGTTGGGATATTTTCCAAAATGCAATAAAAACAAAAATCTGTGATATGTTAATTCACGTGAACCTTTATTTAACTGACAAAAGTACAAAGAAAAGATTTTCAGAAGTTTTACTGACCAACTTAATTGTATTTTGTGAATATACACAAATTTAGAATTTGATGGCTGCAACACACTCAACAGAAGTTGGGACAGAGTTAAAATAAGATTGAAAAGTGCACAGAATATTCAAGTCACACCGGTTTGGAAGACTCCACATTAAGCAGGCTAATTGGTAGCAGGTGAGGTATCATGACTGGGTATAAAAGTAGCGTCCATCAAAGGCTCAGTCTTTGCAAGCAAGGATGGGTCGTGGCTCACCCCTTTGTGTCAAAATTCATGAGAGAATTGTTAGTCAGTTCAAAAGGAACATTTCCCAACGCAAGATTGCAGAGAATTTAGGTCTTTCAACATCTACAGTACATAATATTGTGAAAAGATTCAGAGAATTCAGAGACATCTCAGTGCATAAAGGGCAAGGTCGGAAACCACTGTTGAATGCGCGTGATCTTCTAGCCCTCAGGCGGCACTGCCTAAGAAACCGTCATGCTACTGTGACAATTATAGCCACCTGGGCTCGGGAGTACTTCGGAAAACCATTGTCACTTAACACAGTCCATCGCTGCATCCGGAAATGCAACCTGAAACTGTATTACGCAAGGAGGAAGCCATACATCTACTCTATGCAGAAACGCCGGCGAGTTCTCTGGGCCCGAGCTCATCTCAGATGGACCGAAGGACTGTGGAAGCGTGTGCTGTGGTCAGATGAGTCCACATTTCAGCTAGTTTTTGGAAAAAATGGGCGTCGAGTTCTCCGTGCCAAAGATGAAAACGACCATCCTGATTGTTATCAGCGAAAGGTGTAAAAGCCCTGGCGATAACATTTCGAAATTGTCCTGAATTGACCGGGATTTGGAGAGGGGGTGTTGAGCATAAAGTTTCTCTCTATGCTGATGACTTATTACTTTTTCTCTCAAATCCGTCTACGTCCTTACCTCTAATGTTTTCACTTCTTGACCAGTTTAGCCAGATCTCTGGCTATAAACTTAATTTACATAAGAGTGAACTTTTCCCAATTAATAAAGAAGCACAAGAACTAACATTTCGTGATCTCCCTTTTAAAGTAGTCCATAATCAATTTACTTATCTTGGAATTACAGTCACAAGGAAGTTTAAAGATCTCTTTCGTGAAAACTTTGCCAATCTTTCATATGCTATAAAACAGAATATGGTACAATGGTCACCTCTATCTATGTCTTTGGTAGGTCGTATTAATGTTGTTAAAATGTATGTTCTCCCCAAATTTTTATACTTATTTCAATCTATCCCAATTTTTATTCCTAAATCTTTTTTTGATTCCTTAGACTCTGTTATTTTGTCATATTTGTGGCAGAATAAGCGTTCTAGAATTAATAAAATACATCTCCAAAAATCTAAAAAAGAGGGTGGCATGGCTTTACCTAACTTTCGTTTATATTATTGGGCAGCTAATATACATTGTGCTACCTTTTGGTCTTTCTTCCACGGCCAACCTGAGTGCCCTAACTGGGTGGCAATGGAGTTGAGCTCCACTAAAGAATTATCTATCTCTGCACTTCTTGGCTCTGCACTCCCTAGTAGTCTGCCCAGATCAATAGCTAATCCTCTCGTTAGACACACTTTGCATATATGGGCTCAGTTCAGGAAATGCTATGGCTTCCAGGGGTTCTCCGTTTCCAGCCCTGTCGCACATAATCACCTTTTTTTACCTACTACGTACGATTCAGCATTCCATGTTTGGTATAGGAAGGGCATTAGACATTTTGAAGATCTTTTCATTGATAATCGCTTCGCCTCTTTTCAGCAGCTCTCTGTTAAGTTCAACCTGCCTAACGCTCACTTTTTCAGATATCTCCAAATCCGACACTTTATTGCTCCTTTAATTTCTAACTTTCCTGAAATGCCTGCAAAAAATGCTATGGACCTATTTCTTTCCATTAACCCACTAGGTAAAGGTTTAATATCAATTATCTGAGATAAATTAGCAGCCTTACGACGGGCCCCTGTGGATAAAATTAAAATGGCCTGGGAGCAGGATTTAAATATCTCCTTATCCGAGGAGAGCTGGGACTCAGTTCTCAAATCGGTTAACTCAACCTCTCTCTGTGCTCGCCATTGCCTCTTACAGTTTAAGATTGTTCATAGAGCCCATACGTCTAAATCTAAACTATCTCGATTCTACCCTAGCATTAGTCCACTCTGTGATAAATGCAAGAGGGGCGTGGCCTCTCCCATCCATATGTACTGGTTCTGTCCTAGTTTGGAGAAATTCTGGAAAGATGTCTTCACTACGTTATCGTGTATTCTGAATCAGTGCCTAGAACCAAACCCCTTAATTGCTCTGTTCGGTTTTTGGGGCGAGACAGATTTATGTCTGGGTCCGACCAAATGCCGAATATTATCCTTTGCCTCTCTCCTGGCGAGACGCTTGATCCTCCTTAGATGGAGAGATGTTGCCCCGCCCACTCATGCGCAATGGCTTAACGACATTATGGCCTGCTTGGACCTCGAAAAAATTCATTATTCAGTTCTTAATTCAGATCTAAAGTTCCATAAGGTCTGGGGACCTTTTATCGAGTACTTTCATAACCTTCCTCTTGACTAGGGGTTTTGTTTTTTTTTCTTCGTCTTTTCGGTCCCTTGCTTTCAGCTCCCTTTTTTTTCTGGTAGTAGGCATTATTATCCTCTGTTGCTAAATGTATTCACAGTCTGGGAGTTTGACTGTCCTGACTTATACTCTTTATACTGTGTGGTGGTTGGTCTGGAGTTGTTGTTTTTTTCTTGTGTTGAGGGGCTTGGGGAGGATACTAAGCTTACTTGTCTTTAATTTAGGTGCTTTTTTGCTAATTCTCTTCCTTTGTAGCATATTGTTATTGTATGCTTAATTTTGCACTGTATTAATGTTCCTCATTGGGATTTGGGGTTTTTAATTTGTAAAATGTTTTGAAAAACTAATAAAAAAACTAATAAAAAAAAGAAAGGTGCAAAAGCCAGCATCTGTGATGGTATGGGGGTGCATCAGTGCCCATGGCATGGGTGAGTTGCATGTATGTGAAGGTACCATTGACTCTGAGGCGTTTATTAGGATTTTAGAGAGACATATGTTGCCATCAAGGCGACGTCTCTTCCCGGGACGTCCATGCTTATTTCAGCAGGACAATGCCAGACCACATTCTGCACGGGCTACAACAGCGTGGCTTTGTAGACACAGAGTGCGTGTGCTTGACTGGCCTGCTGCCAGTCCAGATCTATCTCCTATTGAAAATGTATGGCACATCATGAAGAGGAGAATCAGACAACGGAGACCACGGACTGTTGAGCAGCTGAAGTCTTATATCAAGCAAGAATGGACAAAATTTTCAATTGCAAATCTACTACAATAAGTATCCTCAGTTCCAAAGCGATTAACAAGTGTTATTAAAAGGAAAGGTGATGTAACACAATGGTAAACATGCCTCTGTCCCAACTTTTGTTGAGTGTGTTGCAGCCATCAAATTCTAAATGTGTGTATATTTACAAAATACAATTAAGTTGGTCAGTAAAACTATTGAAAATCTTTTCTTTGTACTTTTGTCAGTTAAATAAAGGTTCACGTGAATTAACATATCACAGATTTTTGTTTTTATTGCATTTTGGAAAATATCCCAACTTTTCTGGAAATGGGGTTTGTACATTGCTTGCAAGGAAGCCTCCCCCCAACGGTAAATACTCACATTCTGCAGCGCCTCACGAGTACAATGAGTGCTTTCTATAACATGAATGACTGCACACTGCCACTGAGAGTAACGCAGGTTCAATGCCGCCCGTGTGAAGTTATCATGTTCTCCACTCCAGACCATGTGGGTTTCCTATGGATGCTTGGGTTTCTTCCCACATCCCAATGGCATGCAGGCTGGTAGATTATCTGGCCACTGCAAATTGTCTCTAGTGTGTGGGTGGGTGGTAGAATCTGGAGGCAGATGTTGGCACGACACAGAATGTGCTGGAGGAACTTACCGTCTATGGAGGGTAATGAACAGTCAACGTCTCAGGTCAAGACTGGAAAGAAAGGGGGAAGACAGTCAACACAGAAAGCTGGACCAATTGGGTGGAACAAGATCTAGTAGGTGATAGGTGGGTCCAGGTGAGAATTTTGATAGGTAAATGATTGAGGGTATGATATCAAAAGTTGGTGGGGGGGGGGTGATAGGACGTAGTGACAAAGGGCTGAAGATGATGGAATCTGTTAGGAGAGGATAGTGGAACATGGAATAAAAGGAGGGAGGTAGGGAGGTAAACTAGTGGGAGGAGTTTGTGGGTGATGGGCAGAGGGTGCAGTTGATGGGGGTCAGTAAGAGAGAGGAAAAGTGGGGGAAAGGGTGCAGTTACTGGAAGCTTGAGAAGCTGATGCTCATCTCACCAGGTTAGAGACTACCTTGGTCAATGTCAAAGTCAACATAAATTTATTGTCGGAATACATATATGTCACCATATAATACCCTGAGACTCCTTTTCCTGCGGGCATTTACTGTAAAATAAATAAATACAATAGAATGTATGAACAGCACAAACAAGGTGGAATCTGAGAGGGTGCTCTTCTAAGTTTCACCTGGCCGTGCTCTGGCAGTGTTTAATGTAAGATTAGTGCATATGGATGATTAACAGTCAGTGCAGACTTGATGGGCTGAAGGGCCTGTTCAATGTTGTATTATCTTATGGCTCTATCTCCCAAAATCCACTTTACCAGGTAGAACTGAGCATCAGTAATGCCCCTTCCAAGTCACACAGCATTCTGCACTGGAAATATATTGCCATTTCTTCAGCATCACTGTTTAATATTGTGGTTCCCTGTCTAACTGTAGGGAGTATCTTCACCAGAAGGCATACAGCAGTCCGTAAAAATGGCTCAGCTCCACCGAGGGTAATTGGGGCAAGGTTAATTAATGGCAGAAATACACACATTCTTCACATAAATGTTTTCTTAGATTAGAAGCCATAAGCACTGATTAATTGAGCATTCTAATCTCCAGGCCATATTTTGTGAATATTGAATTTCATCTTCCTTGTTGTGAATTCAATGAAGGAGCAAATATAGATTGTCATTTTACATTTCAATTACAAACAGCAAGGAAATTATCTGATCAGTGACTGGCCCCAATTACGTACTCTGTCCACTGTCACTCCTGCAGCTTTGAAATACATTTCTCTTCAGATGAGATGTCATCAGGAACTCATCACAACATTAACAGCGGCATTTATTTGGCAGTGATACAAAATCCTAAACAGAAACAGCCTCTGAAGTGTTGTAAAATGTTTTCAGTGTCCCCATATATGACTTCAATAAAGATTATTGATAAACTTTATCAAGAGTTTATTGATAAACTCTTGTTTGGTTTTGAACTCTTCCTTGTATCCATTCCTATCAATAAGTTGCTTAGCAGATGGTAGGGACACTCATGCCAGCTCCCAGTGTCACGATCCCAGGTCCCTTTGAAGAATGATCATGCTCAGCACTTCAAATGCCTCGGGTACTGATTTCCAATCCAACAAAGACCTTACTGGCACTTTCCCTAATTCGTTGGAAACTCAGATAGTGTATCAGTTGGTGAAACACATTTACAGCACCAGGAATCTGGGTTCATTTCCTCCTCTGCCTGTAAGAAGTTTGTATGCTCTCCCCATGACTACGTGGGTTTCCTCCAGGTGCTCTGGTTTCCTCCCACATTCGAAAGATGTTGGTTAATTGGTCACATGTACGCCATTGGGCCGTGCAGGTTCGTTGGGATGGAAAACAGCTTGTTACCATGTTGTATCTCTGGTCTGTCAGTCATCCAGAGTGTACTAACCACAAAGGACCCATCTACACAATCGCATTTTAGTCTCCCCACACTCCCCTCAGCTCTCCCCAGATTCCACCACTCTGCTACAAACTGTTAGTGACCACCAATAGCCAATTATGCGTGCAACTGTGCAGCCCCGTAGCCGGGAACTCTACAGAATCCGAATCATGGAATGATAACAACAGGGATAGGGGACAGAAAACCATAAGATATTAGGAGCCGATTTAGGCCATTTGGGTCATCGAGTCTGCTCCAACATTCTCTTGCCTTCTCCCCATTATCTCCCCTTACTAATCAAGAACCTATCAACCCACACTTTGAATATACCCTTGGCCTCCACAGCTGTCTGTGGCAATGAATTCTACAGATTCATCATCTACTGGCTAAAGAAATTCCTTCTCATTTCTGTTCTGAAGTGATGTCCTTCTATTCTGAGGCCGTGTCCTCTGGTACTCGACTCCTGACCATCATCCATGTTCACTCTGTCGAGGCCTTTCAATACTCAATATTCGACCCATCTGGAATGTTCCTTTCTAATACCAATCCAGCCCCCTCTTGATCACTACAGTTAAATACACTCCTCACCAGTAAGTGTGTTCCATGTCCTGGTCCCCCACTGTCTGAAAAGTCTTCCACCTAGTGATTTTTCCCCCTGAATGGATTGCTTTGTCTTAAATGCGTTTAGATTCCTGAGAGCTATTAGGACTGCGTTCATCTAGGCAATGGAGATCATTCTGTGATCTTCTGATTTATAAATTGTAGGTTGTGGAAGGGTTTTAGGATGTCGGGAAGTGAATCATTAGCAAAGAACAAAAAGCCTCAAACTTGCTGTTGTAACTACAAAATCATGTGGTTAGACCTGTTGGGTTTCTGTTCGATGGCGATTCCAAGAATATTGATGGTGGGGGAGAGCCTGCAATGTTAATGCAAAGAACATAAAACGTAGTGCAGGCCCTTTGAGTGCAATGTTTATTTACTCCAGAATCAATCTAAACTTTCCCTCCTACATTGCCCATATCCCTCTATTTTTCCTATATCCATGTGCCTATCTAAGAGTTTCTTCAATGTCATCAGCCTCAAGCATTCCAGGCATTGGAAAGTCCCCATCCAGACACCTTTGAATGATCTGAAAGATCAGCTTCCCACATTAAAAGGGAGGACTGGCCCAGCCCAGATATGGCAGTGTGATTCCATTGGACCCCTCCCACAGCAGCAGTGATTTAAGATAGATAGATAGATAGATAGATAGATAGATACTTTATTCATCCCCATGGGGAAATTCAACTTTTTTTCCAATGTCCCATACACTTGTTGTAGCAAAACTAATTACATACAATACTTAACTCAGTAAAAAAATATGATATGCATCTAAATCACTATCTCAAAAAGCATTAATAATAGCTTTTAAAAAGTTCTTAAGTCCTGGCAGTAGAATTGTAAAGCCTAATGGCATTGGGGAGTATTGACCTCTTCATCCTGTCTGAGGAGCATTGCATCGATAGTAACCTGTCGCTGAAACTGCTTCTCTGTCTCTGGATGGTGCTATGTAGAGGATGTTCAGAGTTATCCATAATTGACCGTAGCCTACTCAGCGCCCTTCGCTCAGCTACAGATGTTAAACCCTCCAGTACTTTGCCCACGACAGAGCCCGCCTTCCTTACCAGCTTATTAAGACGTGAGGCACAAGAGTTTCTGGAGATGCTGGCAATCTAGGGTAACATGATGGAGGAGCTCCACGGTCAGGCAGTATCTGTGGAGAGGAATAAACAGTCGATGTTTCAGGCTGAGACTCTCCGTTAGGACGGGAAAGGTAAGGGGCGGTATAAGAAGGTGGGGAGGAAGGGGAAGGAAGGAGTATCAGTTGGCAGGTGATATGTGAGACCAGGTGAGCGGGAAGGTGTGTGGGTAACGTAATAACTGAGAGGGAATAGGTGGAAGAGATACAGGGCTGAAGAAGAAGGAATCTTGCTCACTATGACTGACAAGAGAAAATCTGAAGATGCTGGAAATCCAAGCAACACACACGAAATGCTGGAGGAACTCTGCCTTGCCAGCCGAACTCCCGGTTTCACTGACCACTGACCACCTTGTACTTCTTCCTCCCCTCCACTCACCTTCTTACGCTGACCTCTTATCTTTTTTTCCAGTCCTGGTGAAGGGTCCTGGCCCAAAACATTGACTGTACTCTTTTCCATTGACGCTGCCTGGCCTGCTGAGTTCCTCCTGAATTTCTTGTGCAAAAGATGATCGGGTTCATACTCTGAAGAGACCGCAGAAGGAATTTACTCTCGAGAGATACAATCGGATAATGGGTTTAATTTTTCAGGACAAGCATGAATGACTGGGCCATAGGCAAAGGCATTCATGGGTGTATCACAGAATCTATTATCTCCTGGCGTCACAGCAAATTAAAAGGAAGAATGAACCATTTAATAAACTGATTTGTGCATTAACACCAACCTCAATTTACAGGGGGAGTGGTTGTGACTAGCTGAAGCCTTGTACAATCTGAACCAAGGATTTAGATTGTACCCTTACACCAAGATTCACTGTTGACCAGAATGTACAGAATCAGAATCCTGGTTATTGTCACAGACTGTGTCATGAAATTTGTTGTTTTGTGGCAGCAGTACAATGTAATGCATAAAATATTCTAAAAATTACATCGCACTTTGTGGCCACTTTATTAGTTACACCTGTACCCCTGTTCACTCATGTGAATATCTAATCAGCCAATCAAGTGGCAGCAAGTCAATGCATAAAAGCATGCAGACACGGTCAAGAGGTTCAGCTGTTGTTCAGACCAGATATCAGAATGGGGAGGAAATGTGATCCTTACCTGACACTTACAGATCGCCCTGAGCACATACTTGGGCGTGTAGGTCGCTGACACGAAGGATGCTTTTCACTGTCTGTGTTCATGTGTGTGTGATAAATAAACCTGAATCTGAATTGTTCCACTGGCATGTTCCAGGCTGCGGGAATACGTGCTGAAGAACGCACGGAAACTCACTGCGGCCGACATGAAGGCTCTGGGGGTGGGGGGGGGGGGGGGAGGAGTACAGTCTGGGTTCCTAACCCTACCCCACATGGAACGGCTGAGTTGGATGCGAGAGGGAGTTATCACCTCCTGGCGGCAATGGTGCTGTGGTCAAAAACAAAACGAGCCCTCTCCCCAGGTCTCATATACAAACTCGGCTCGTTACCTAACAGCCACTTGACTCAGCGGTGAGAAGACCACTTTCATAGACAATATATGTCTACTGTCAGTATGATCTGGGGTTCAACCAAACAGGAACATTGAGAATTCCGATATAGGAAACCTCAACTTGAGCGAATGCTGCGTAAATAGCTGTACTGCATTGATTGTGTGGATAGTCAGAGGCTTTTTCCCAGGGCTGAAATGGCTGCCACAAGAGGACACAGGTTTAAGGTGCTGGGGAGTAGGTACAGAGGAGATGTCAGGAGTAAGTTTTTACTCAGAGAGCGGTGAGTGCGTGGAATGGGCTGCCGGTAACGGTGGTGGAGGTGGATACGATAGGGTCTTTTAAGAGACTTTTGGATAGGTACATGGAGCTAAGAAAAATAGAGGGCTATGGGTAACCCTAGTAATTTCCAAGGTAGGGACATGTTCGGCACAACTTTGTGGGCCGAAGGGCCTGTATTGTGCTGTAGGTTTTCTATGTTTCTAAATACTGCCCAAACTCAATTATGGATTAGCAAGAAGTAACAGATTGTGCGCCGTATAAAATGATAAAGAAAGTATAATTATCTTCCAAAATAATTTGGGGTAATACCTTCTCCAGCCTGGAAGCCAGTAACTTGGAAAAGATCTTGGAGTCCACATTCAATAAAGATATTGGTCTATAAGATGCACAGTCAGTAGGATCTTTATCTTTCTTCAGTATTAAAGAAATAGAAGCTCTATAAAAAGATTGTGGCAAATTCCCCAACCTAATTGCTTCTTCAAAAACCTTGCATAACCAAGGAGAGAGAGTAGCAGAAAAGCATTTTAAAAATTCTGCTGTATACCCATCTGGACCTGGTGCTTTCCCAGAATTCATTGAGGAAATAACCCCTTTAATTTCCGCATCCGTGATCGGAGTATCTAATACTGAAAGATCATCAGATGATAATTTTGGAAAATTCAATTTCCCAAGAAAATCACACATGGTATTATGATCCTGAGGGAATTCAGATTGATACAGGGAGGTATAAAAGTCTTGAAAAGACTTATTTATCTCATCATGGTTAACTGTCAAATCCCCATTCTGCTGACGAACCTTAGTGATTTGACGTTTAACCCAAACATTCAGTGCCAAACATTCATTAATACAATTTAAGGTTGTACATAGGGTCCATATGTCCAAGGATAAATTAGCTCATTTTTATTCTTATATAAACCCTATTTGTGACAGATGTCAATTGGAAATCGCGTCTTTAACTCATATGTTTTGGTCATGTCCGCTTTTGAAAAAATATTGGAAAGATATTTTTGATATTATCTCTGCGGTACTGAACATCGATTTACAACCCCATCCTATTACCGCAATTTTTGGTTTACCGATGATGGACTCACTTCATTTATCTCCTTCCGACTGTCGAATGATTGCTTTTCTCACTTTGATGGCTAGAAGATCTATTTTGTTGAATTGGAAGGAAATTAATCCTCCCACTGTATTTCACTGGCTTTCTCAAACTATGCTATGTTTAAATTTAGAAAAAATTAGAAGTGGTGTATTGGATACTTCTATTAAATTTGAAAAGATATGGAGACCATTTATTCAATATTTCCATATGATGTAATATGACCCTGTTCCAAGCTTATTGGATTTTGCAGCTTTAATCTTATTTATGTTGAGAGGATCGGAGTTGACGACATTGATGTTTATGTATTCTTGTGATATATTATAAACAGCCCTTTTTTTCTCTTTTTTTTTAGTTTTTCTTTTTTTTTTCTTTTTTTGCTTCTTTTTTTCTTCTCTTTAGACACTAGATTAGTAGGTTAGTTAACTTTGCATATATATATATATTTTTTTTCTTTTTTATATTATATATTATGAAATTTCTAGATATACCTTGTTTATATATATACTATATGGTTTATGTTTCGGGAAAACTTATTAATACTGTATTCATTGCTTATGTATTCTTTCACGTGCAATGGGAATTTGTATGTTTGTAATCCCTTTATTAATATATCAATTGTATTTTGTTCATAATATTATTAATACTAATAAAAAGATTGAAAAAGAAAGTATAATTATCAATTTCAGCTTTAAACAAACGGCTGGAGGAACAGTAAAGGGTCCTGATGAATTGCTCAAACCCACTGACCACACGCCATCATAACTGTGTTATTTACCTGTGTTGACACTTTCAAGAATCTTAAGGGTTGCACTCGAAATGTATGCAAAGTTCAAGATGCAAGAAACCTTCAATAGTTCTGATGAAGGGTCTCGGCTCAAAATGTCAGCTGTTCATTTCCCTCTATAGGTGCTGCCTGACTTGCTGAGGTCTTCCAGCATTTTGTGTGCATTACCAAGTGAAAACTACTGGAAAGATGATCAAAGTCTCAGGCATCCTAACAACTGACTAGGAAGAGTTAGATCACTTCAATTAATGCCCAAACAAGATTCATGTCAAGACAAGTCAAATCATTAAGTTTATTATCATATGCAAAAGTATGTCACTGTACTTTTGCATATGACAATAATGCAAATAATGTACTTGAACAATTTGCTTACAGGCATATAGATACAGACAACACACAGAATATAAATTGTACAAAAGTTATACAACATAGTGTAAAGAGAAAAAAACAGTTTGCAAAAACAAAACAAAAAAAGCCATATTAAATCCACTGTGATTCAATGTTGCAAAACAATAAAATGTGAAAACTTCCAAGGGTGGTGAATACTTTTTATAGGCACTGTACCTTATTAATAACACTTCATTAATAATGATCAGTGCTAACAATAGAGAGGCAAGAAAGCTAGTTTATTTGTGTCGCACTTTTCAAACCCAGGGCAGTTCTCAGTTCCTGAGAGCGAGGGAAGTTCCAATGCCCGGTCGATTTAAGTGCTGGGCTGAATTGGAAAAGTCGGTTAGTAGGCTGAATCATGACAGCAGGGGTTCCGACCCCAGAGTGAGGAGCAGCCCGACGGTCAGACGATTTAAGATTGAAAGAGTCAGGTTGTCAGGACCGGAGGCGAGAGATGGGCCGGTTCTGCTGCTGCTCCCTGACGTTTGCCCAGCTCCACGCTGAACTGTGACGCCAGCCTGCCTTCACATTCGTAGTCTCACGCCGTTTACTCGGCTTCGAACTGAACTGAGGCTGTTGCCTGCACCAGCAGCAGCGATGCCTGGCTTCGTGACTTCCATAAAACTCCAGCTCCGAAGCTATTGGCTTGCTTCTGATGTTTATGCCATCGGTTCTCCCTCTCTCTGCACACTGGGTGACTGATGGGTTTTTTGGGTGGGTTCCTTTGGGGTTTCTTTGCTTCGTGGCTGCCTGCAAGCAGACAAATCTCAAGTGTATCCTGTACATGCTGTGAAAAAAATGTACTTTGGACTTTGAGCTTAAACATTGACTAAGCAGACTTTGTTTAAATAATTAGTTACGTGTTATATGTAAAAATAAGTGAATTGCATATGTCATGACACTACCACGTGATATATATCTACCTCACAAAGTAAACACAAACTAAGACTCACTTCTCTTGGCTCTCTTGTTTACCTTTGATATGGTTTCATTTTTTGGAGTTTCAAAACATAACAGTACTATTTTTTAAACTGTACAACTAGCCTACCATGGAAAAGGTTCTGACTTTGCACACTTACCTCCTTGGCTCCCAAATCTTTTCCCTCCTAATCAGGCAGATGGACCAGAGATGCTTTCAGAGTGTGTGTGTGGGGGTGGGGGGTGATTGGTCAGGATCCCATAGCCTTCAGTGTTGCTAGTCAGACACAGACAAGGAAATCTCTGATTGCTAAACATCTGATAAATCTATATTGCTTTCTGCGGAGCAATAACAGAAAAATCAATACAGGAGCAGTGATTCCATACAATAGTGCACTGTTGCAAAGTTCAAAGTAAATTTATTATCAAAGTACATACAGAGACTATAAAAAGGTATTCACCCCACTTGGAACTTAGCATGTTTTATTATTTTACAACACTGAATCACAGTGGACTTAATATAGATTTTTTGACACAGATCAACAGAAAAACACTTGTTTCAAAGCGAAAACTTATCTCTACAAAGTAATCTAAATCAATAACAAAATATAAAACACAAAATAGTTGATTGCATAAGTATTCACCTTCCTTTAATATGATGCACCAAATCAACACTGATGCAGCCAGTTGGTTTTAGAAGTCACATAATTAGGTAAATGGAGATCTGGTTTTGGAGACCTGAATGCAGTCGAGGTGTTTCAATTGATTGTAGTAAAAATACACCAGTATCTGGAAGGTCCATCTGCTGGCGAGTCAGTATCCTGGTAAAAACTACACCATGAAGACAAAACAACACTCCAAGCAACTCCACAAAAAGGTTACTGAAGAACACAAGTCAGGAGATGGATACAAGGAAATTTCCAAGTCACTGAATATCCCAGTTAAGTCAATCATCAAGAAATGGAAAGAATATGTCACAGCTGTAAATCTGCCTAGAGCAGGCCATCATCAAAAACTGAGTGGCTGTGCAAGAAGGGGACTAGTGAAGGAGGCCACCAAGAGACCTATGACAACTCTGGAGGAGTTACAAGCTTCAGTGGCTGAGATGGGGGAGACGACACATACAACAAATGTTTCCCAGGTGCTTCACCAGTCATAGCTTTAATGAAGGGTGGCAAAGAGAAAGCCACTGTTGAAAAAGCCTCACATGAAATCTCAGCCAGAAGGCATGTAAGAGAGCTTGAAGTTAGCTGGAACAAGGTTCTATGATCTGATGAAACCAAAATTGAGCTTCTTCGCCATCAGGCTAAACACTATGTTTGGCAGAAGCCAAACATGGCACATTATCAAAAACACACCATCCCTACCGTGAAGCACGGTGGTGGCTGCATCATGCTGTGGGGATGCTTCACTGCAGCAGGCCCTGGAAGGCTTGTGAAGGTAGAGGGTAAAATGAATGCAGCAGAATACAGGGAAATCCTGGAGCAAAACTTGATGCAGTCTGCAAGCAAACTGTGACTGGGGGGAAGATTTGTTTTCCTGCAAAACAATGACCCCAAGCATAAAGCCAAAACTACAAAGGAATGGCTTAAAAACAACAAAGTTAATGTTCTGAAGTGGCTAAGTCAGAGTCCAAACCTCAATCCAACTGAGAATTTGTTGCTGGACTTGATAAGGGCTGTTCACTCACGTTCCCCATGCAATCTGACAGAGCTTGAGCAGTTTTGTAAAGAAGAATGGGGAAAAATTGCATTGTCCAGGTGTGCAAAGCTGATAGAGACCTACCTATCCACACAGGCTCAAAGCTGTAATTGCTGCCAAGGGTGCATCTACTCAATACTGACTTGAAGGTGGTGAGTAAATATGCAATCAATTCTTTTGTATTTTATATTGTAAGTGATTTAGGTCACTTTATAGAGTTCTGTTTTCACTTTGACACAGAAAAGTCTTTTTTTCTGTTGATCAGTGTCAAAAATGTCCAATTAAATCCATCGTGATTCAAAGTTGTAAAACAATAAGACATGAAAACTTCCAAGCAGTGGTGAGTACTTTTTATATGCACTGTACATGAATCTCAAGGTATTATATGGTGACGCCTATTGTATGTACTTAGATAATAAATTTAGATTAACTATGAGAAAATGATATAATAGCAGGGGAGTCAGTGCACAATCCTTGTCTTGTGCACATGTGGCCATGAGTGTAATATCATCCAGGACTTTGGTAGGGCACAATACAAAGTTCGAAGTTCAAAGTAAATTTATTATCCAAGTATGTTTATGTCACCATATACAACCTCAAGATTCCTTTTTGTAGGCATGTACTGGAATAAAGAATTTTACAAAAAACTATATCCGGACAGATGAAGATTGACAAACAACCAATATGCAAAAGGAGACAAGCTAAGAAAATGAAGATAATACCAGGACCATGAGCTGTAAAGAGTCCTTAAAAATTACTCTGTTGGTTGTGGAATCAATTCAGAAAAGCTTTTAAATTTGACCCTCACAGAACTGTTTGTCTCACCCACAGACGGGATTCCCTGTCTCACCAGTGCTCAGAATTAACTTTGAAATACCTATATCTTTCTTTAAAATATTATTAATGCTCCACAGAATAATGCAGTGGGTTGTTGCAGTTCTCCACCAATGTGTCACCCTCCCTGTGTGGAATCTGGTAAAAAGTGAGGTTTGTAGAGAAGGAAAGCACTGAGGATTCCTGCTGGTTAATAACTTAAACACCCAGTACATGCTCAAATAATAGAAACTTTATTTGCACAATGATTGGCATTTCACTTCTACAGGGGAGAACACCTTTTTGATAAATGCCTGCTTGCCCTGAGATAGGTCTGTTATGATTGGCTTAGCTCTAGGCATATCCAGCTCTCTCTGTTTACACTTCTGCACCTTTTGTCTTTTCCCCGCCAGTAGCTGTTCATTACCGAGCTCGAAACCTGTCATTTTCCTTCACGGTAATTACTCTGATTTCAGTGCAGCCTACAACACTTGAGGAAGATTTGAGACTGGAAATAAACAAAATACCATTTCTCAGAAATGGGTACAAAGGCATCAAGTGCTTTGAATCCATCATAAGGTGTAGCCATCAGAGCGATAATTAAGGTGTAGGAGACGGCATTCTAGGAAGGAAAAAACTGATCATCTGTTTCAGTAACATGACACTCTTTTTGGTGTGGGATTTAATACTGAGCTGTACTTAAGTAAATTTTATCTTGAGCTTATAAAAACACCTCTAACGTTTCCTTACCACAAGTCTTCCCAGTTTAAATATTTCCCAGAAAGAAGATTCTGACTTAATCGGCGGAAGGCACGTGCAAACCATGGACCAACTTGGCTAAGAACTAAAATCTACATGCACCTGACCTATGCAGCCAGCAAAATTCATTTCATTTTTCATTGTCAATCTTTTTTTATTGATGAACAAAAATAAGGATAAATACAAATCAGAGGAGGAGTTATATCAAATACATATTTCAATAATAGTACAAGCAAAGAAAGGAATATACACTGTCAAAATCATGTATAGTATAGTATTAAGCTAATATATAAAAGGAACCACAACTCCTCTAAACAATTCATAAAAAAAGACTCACGAAATTCAACCTGAGTTGAACATGAGGACATGGTTAGTTTGGGTTAGCTGACTCAACCTACCCGGGCATTGCTAACAACTGCTGCCCAGTGAGGCCGAACTGCCCATAATGTGCTTTGACCCAGCATTACTGAATTCCTATGTACCACTGGTCATCGTTTCACCAGGGAGATGTGTATGACATATTAGGTGTATGCAGGGGTGCAGTGCTAATTTTTTAGGTGCCGGAGCTGACAAAATGCTTGAATTTCCTATATCCTCTCTACATATGTGTCACACCCAATTTGTGTACCTGCTCATTTCATGTACTGGGCAACTTCCTTGCCCCATTCATGTAATAAGCAGGTACACAGATTCGGTGTGACACACACACACACACACACACACACACACACACACACACACACACACACACACACACACACACACACACACACACAAAAAACACACACACACATATATATATATGAATAGGGCTTCTTATAATGTCAAGCACTAAACCAAGATGAAAGAAATATATGAATTCCAGAGCTCCACAGAAATATAGTGATCGTTAAGACATTAACAAGATTATAGCCTTTCACTACATTTCAGTGTATAAATGGTACAGTAAAACATATATTATTTAATTTAATAATATGACAAAGTATTGCACAGTTGCACTCACTAATTATCATAAAATATAATTATCGAGCAAGTAAAGAAAAAGACGATAATCATGTATTTTACCAATTTAAAAGTAATTACCTACATACCAAATGCCACCAATGAGAAGTTTCACAATAATTTCCACAAAGGGTCAGACATAATATGTGTTTGGGTTTCTGAAGCAACTCTTGTCCTGGAGTCATCTGCTGATCTGTGGTACCGCAGCCATGATGTGACACACGGCTCAGGATTCCACTGAACTAGAGGAGATCCACGTAGTTTAACAAACATAAGCGCTGATACATGATTTATGAGAATTCTTGAGCATGTTGTTGTTATTATCAAGCTCATGTGACTGAATCCTCTCTCACACTCAGCAGTACCAACAGGAGTAACTCGTGAAGAGCTCAGTAATGGGCGTAAATCTTGGGGGATGAGGCGTCCACGATCCTCCACATAATCTCTGAAGGCATTTATTACAGAGGAAGAAAAAAGCTTAAGCCTCTTACAGAGAGATGATATTGCAGCTTCTCCATAATTAGGCGGTATTTCAGCAGGCCAATTATCTTTATCAAGGACACACATTTCATTTAGCAGGGATTTATACATACTTTGAGGTTTAGAAGTTTGAGAACCTTTCAAGGATGTTACCGTGAACATGCGGTACTGCAAATTGGTTATAAGACTAGTAAGAAACTGTAGATAAATAACGGAGACAATTTTGTTATTGCTTGTTAAGGTAATTTCTCCAAACTTCCCCTTTTCAACTGCCTCTTGAGCTTCTAGAGTTTTTGCACCAGGTTGCTCTTTCAGTCTATGCAGTGACCTTATGCTCCACTGGATCAATTTGTCTGCATAAACAATCGTAGTAGTGTGTTTCTGTAAACATTCTGATAGTAAACCAAGTTCATGCAACATGCCATACATTAGAGCCAAGTCCAATAGAAACTGTTCTGAATAGTCTTTTCAACAGACCTTCATAGGTTTTTCTGTCACTCTCAGATCTAGTTTCATCTTTCATTGCTTTTTCAAAATAAAAACACAGTGCTTCATCATTTTGCCACCCTGCTGAAACTGTTTGAAACGAGCTAGCTACCCACCTGGTGCCCAGAACACAGACTATTTTGCAAATTTGTTGTTCTCGTTGAGAGGCACATTCAGACAGTTCTTCTTGATTTAGAGGTGATCTTCTGTAAACAGAGTACAATTAGTCCATAAATGATTGAAAATGATTTATTCCATGAACTTCTCTCACCGAATCACCTACTGCAAGTTCTAATCTGTGATTAAGACAGTGCCAAATTATCACGTCAGGGTAATGTTCCTTGAGAACTGTAGCAACACCAGATTTGACACCGAGCATTACACTCGCCCCATCACTAGCAAATGCTACAAGGTTCTGTTTCAAGTAAGAGTCATCAAACCCATGGTTATTGAGACAATTCAATAGATGTTTAGCAATAGTTGTAGTTTTCTGATCAGGCAGTTCAATTAGCTCTAAAAGCATAAAATGGGGATCACCTTCCTTATCACTTTCACATTTCAAGTAAACTATTAGGGTAGTCTTAATGCTCAGGCTTGTTGATTCATCGATGAAAACAGAAAATTTGCCATTTATCTGCTTGATATGCTGGTAAAAATTTCATATTAATGGCAATGTGATTAATTATCTCTGTAGCACTAATGCGCAAATGCAGTCCAATTCCAATGTCAATACCTTTTTTTCTTGAAGTTCCAATAAGCCAAGGTGATCAGAGTATGGTCTGTCATTCTGAGCTAAATAATATGCAGAATGAAAAATTCAACAAGTTGTCTTTAGATGCGAAGCATTCATGGTGCCACATAATTTTCCCAGAGCATCTTCACTAGCTATATCTTCAACACTTAGAGCAGCACTGTGAGCTTTTGAAAGTTTGTGATCAGCAATTTTTTTTCTGAGAGACTTCAAGCGTGTACTTCAATCAGCCGATGCTGATTCTCTCGTGATCTTTAAGTTCTTGAGGCTGTAGCGCTTTACGTAGCTAGCCAGCCATCCCTTACCAGCCTTAAGCTCCCTCCTCTCGCTCTCCTCAACCCCCTCACAGTAGTGCTCGTGGAGACTAAGTGCTTTTTCACGCATAATTTTGACATCAGCAAGGATATGCTTCTGTGGCATGTCCTCTAGCCACACACTTAATGCTTTCTCAGTCTTTGCAAGCACTTTATCACGAACCAGGGAGACCATTTTTGCCGTTGTAGGGGTAGCACTAACACGTCCACGAATTTCAGCTTCTTTCTGCTTTATTGCGCGAATGCTCGACTCGTTCTTACCGACCTTATGGCCCACTTCGGCAAGCGACATGCCTCTTTTCAAAAGATCACGGTGAGCGCCGGCAATGGCTGACCCCAGGTACGGAGGAACGGCAGACACCCATGTAGAGATGGAAACAAGAGGATAAGCATAAGAATACCAACAGCACATTGATGGCATGACCGAGTAACACCACGAGGCAAATCATTCTACACACACGAGCACCCTATGAACAGTGCTAATCGAGAGTCCGAATTAAATAGTCACAGGATGCAGAAAACCAGTGCCAGCCACAATGAACTTGACCAGATTAAACTGAAAGCAGCAGAGTTTATCGACTCTGGTTATACAACACTGAGTAAATGGAGGGGCTCCAAAAACCTAGAAACCCAGCGTTCTACAGCTTGGCACAGAGGTCTACTGTTCAGTTCTGGTCAATTCACAAGAGGAGGAAGGGGCGGAAGCTTTAAAGAGAGTCCAGAGGAGATCTACCAGGATGCTGTCTGGATTAGAGAGTGTGTGTAATGAGAAAAGTTTGAGTGAGCTAGGGCTTTTCCTTCTTTGAAGAGAAGGAGGATGAGAGGTGACTTGATAGATATATACAAGATAATAAGAGGCATAGATAGAGTGGACAGCCGGAGGCTTTTTCCCAGGGTAGAAACGTCTAATAAAAGAGGGCATAATTTGGATACTATAGAGAGAGTGCAGAGGAGATTTACAAGGATGTTGCCTGGATTGGGGAGCATGTCTTATGAGAATAGGTTGAGTGAACTCGGCCCTTTCTCCTTGGAGCGATGGAGGATGAGAGGTGACCTGATAGAGGTGTACAAGATGATGAGAGGCATTGATCATGTGGATAGCCAGAGGCTTTTTCCCAGGGCTGAAAAGGCTAACACGAGAGGCTTGGAAGTAGGTACAAGGGGGATGAGAGAGGTAAGTTTTTCACACAGAGAGTGATGGGTACGTGGAATACACTGCCAGCGATGGTGGTAGAGGGGATACAATAGGGTCTTTTAAGTCACTCTTAGATAGGTACAAGGAGCTTAGAAAAATAGAGGGCTATGCAGTAGGGAAATTCTAGGCATCATCTAGAGTACGTTACACAGTCGGCACAACATTGTGGGCCGAAGGGCCTGTAATGTGCTGTAGATTTTTATGTATAATGTAATTGGAGAAAAATAGAGGGGAAATGTCGGAGGTTTTTTTTTACACAGAGAGTGGTGGGAGTGTGGAACATATTGCAGGGGTGGTGATAGAGGCAGATACATTAGGGGCATTTAGGATCGTGTTAGATAGGCAACTGGATGAAAGAAAATGGAGGGTTATGTGAGTAGGAAGGGTTTGATTGATCTTGGAGTAGGCTAAAAGGTCAACACAAGATCATGGGCCCTAAGTGTTCAATATATTCTGGAACTGTAACACATCACCTCAGTTTGCTCATAATGAAACCAAAAATATTTATTATCGTGTGATTGTCAAAAGAGGTTTCAGTGCCACAACTGGAGTTTTCACTTCTTGTAAATGTGCTTGAAGAAGTGAATGAATTATTTCCTGCTATATTACTGAAACAAGGAACCATGAATCTTGACACATTGAGAGATCCTTTCCGTAACAAATATCCTGATTTTTAATCAGAGCCTTAAAAACGTTTCTGATTTGCATTGTTGCCTGCTTTTAACTCTCTCTGACAGGCCCAGGGACAACATTGTAGCACAAATGAAATGGCCATTCCAGTGGGAGAGCTCTGCTGGTTAGAACTGGATTAACCAACTCTTAACCCCACTTCTGCTAAATGGTTTAAGATGGTGCTGGTGAAGCCCAGCGCTACTTACTGGTGGCAAACAAAACAGAGAGTGCAACTAAGGGCTTTATTAATAACACTTTTTCTTGGAAGATCACTGGTCAAGGATCACCACATACAAAGGAAAGCTGAGCCGAGGGTTGAAGCTTGGGGGTGCGAGGCAAAGTTGAGGCGAGGTCGAGGCTTATTCAAGGCAAAGTTGGGGCAGGTGGGAGCAGAGAGGCAGATTCAAGGCCTATCCACCTAAACCGAGAGCGAGGTTTGATCGATCTAAGTGCCAAGCTGATTTGGAAAGTTCAGGCCAAAATTTGGCAGCAGGATCCAGGCCCAGTGTGTATTGATGCAACAGGGCCTGGGTCTTAGTGCGAAGAATGACCTCTTAGCACAAGAAATTTAGTGGACAATTTGTACATTCCTTACTCCTTACTCGCTTGGACAATTTAAGTGCCAGGCCAGATAGACTGAAAGAGCAGTGTGTTGGGACAAGAGGCATGGGCCGGGCCAGTTCTGCTCACTACTCTGTGCTGTTTACTCAGCTCTGCACTGAACTGAATCTGAGGCTGTGGCCTGCTCTAGCTGTTCCAGGCTTATCGACTATGGACTCACTTTTGTCCTGAAGGCTATTTGCTTACTTTTATTAATTGCACAACTTGCTTTTTTTCTCTTTCTGCACATTGGGTGCTTGATGGTCTTTTTTTTAAATGGATTCTTTGTGGCTGTCTGTAAAGAGACGAATCTCAAGGTTGTTTAATGTATACATCCTTTGATAATAAATGTACTTTGAATGTTGAAGTTTCCAGCTGGGAACAGCCCTGTGATGCATGTAATTAAGTGGTGAATTTCAAAGTTTTGGCAGGAACTGGCTTGTTTGATTATGATCAGACTGACAGATTAGTCTGCCCTCTATCCGTTTTGCATACCCAGATGTGAAATTAAAGTTAAGTTTATTGTCGTATGCGTAAGTACATTACGTGTGATTGGAGGCAGAAACTTACTTGCAGCAGCATTTCAGGCACATACTGTAAACTGAACTCAAAAGATGCATCAGGTATGAATTCGACATAATTTCTACAGGAGAAAACAGATAGAAGGAAAAAGAGGTCGGTTTTAGTGCAAAATTAACAAAGTGGTCAGAATGTTGCCATGGTAGCGTGACGCTATTACAGCTCGAGGTATTGGAGTTCGCAGTTCAGCTCTGATGCCACCTGTGAGGAGTTTGTACGCTCCTCACCATGAACGTGTGGGTTTTCCTCCGCGTGCTCCAGTTTCCTCCTAAAGGTGTGCCGGTCAGAAGGTTAGCTGACCATTGTAGGTTGTCAAGTGATGAGGCTAGGGTTAAGCAGGTGGGTTGCTCATTGGGCCAGAAGGGCCTGTTCTTCATCGTGTCTCTAAATGACATAAATACATAAAAGTAAATGGTAGTGATTGGTTCTGTGCTGGCTGGTTCAAGAACTGAACGGCTGAAGGGAAGTAAATGTTCATAAATCTTGTAGAGTCAGGCTTATCATCATGGACATATAGCGTGGAATTGGCTGTTTTGTGGTGGCAGTACAGTATAAACAACACAAACATTACAGTAAGTTACAATAATAACTAAATAGTGCAAGGAGGAATATTTTGTAAGTTACTCTGAGTTTCGCATGGGAATTATGGGAACTGAGAGACAAAGGATATGAGGAACATTCTGCAAATTTCCCCTGAAGGGATAGATATTGAAATAAACTAGTCAGAAGGGATGGTGCCTGAACAGAAACCCAACAAACCAGACTGGCAACGCAGGAAAGGAGGGCATACAAATGATATGCGTTTACACAAAATTACAGGAAAATGAGAGCATGAATGAACTTGATTTGAATTTATGAGTCATCTATGCTGGTCCGATCTGGCACCCTTGGGGGTGTAAAATTCCAGAAATTCACTACCCCTGAAAAGAAATCTCTACCCATCTCAGTTTTAATTGAGCAGCCTTTTATTTTGTAGATATGTTTCCTCGTTTGTGGCTCTGCCAGTCGTGGAAGCATCTCAACATCTACCCCGTCAAGCCCCCTTCAGATCTTATATATTTAAATTGGGTCACCCTTTGTGCTTTTAAACTCCCAGGAACACAAAGTGTCCAGCATCTCTTAGCAACTTCTCCCGGGTATTAGACTGGTGGATCCTCGAATACACCACTATCCTCTTCTAGGGAAGAGGACTAAAATTGCGCATGATGCTCCAGATCTGACTTCACCAACACCTTCTAAAAATGTATTAAAGTCTCCTTGTAATGAATGAACTATCCTGTAAGTGGCATTGGCAGCTTAAATTTAATTAAAAGAGCATTTTCTATAAAAGCAAATTATGCGTGGTTCAACTACTACATTTGTTTCGTGGACCGGTCTGTTGCTCAGTGCAAAGCAACATGAATTAATTTGAGTTTTCCTTTTTAAAAGCAGGAATACGCGTGGTAGTGGAACATGAGTTGGCGAGGGACAAGATTACAGCTAATACCTCAAGCAATGGATTGGAACATGTCTGGAAATAACCTAAAGGAAATAATGAATCATGGGCGTTTGTAACCAAGGATTCCCTAGCCAGGATTCATGTTGTGTTTGTGTAATATATCTCATCCTTTTACAAGGATGTTGCCTGGATTGGGGATCATGCCTTATGAGAACAGGTTGAGTGAACTCGGCCTTTTCTCCTTGGAGCGACGGAGGATGAGAGGTGACCTGATAGAGGTTTACAAGATGATGAGAGGCATTGATCGTGTGGATAGTCAGAGGCTTTTTCCCAGGGCTGAAATGGTTGCCACAAGAGGACACAGGTTTAAGGTGCTTGGAAGTAGGTACAGAGGAGATGTCAGGGTAAGTTTTATACTCAGAGAGTGGTGAGTGCGTGGAATGGGCTGCCGGCAACGGTGGTGGAGGTGGATATGATGGGGTCTTTTAAGAGACTTTTGGATAGGTACATGGAGCTTAGTAAAATAGAGGGCTATAGGTAAGCCTAGCAATTTCTAAGGTAAGGACATGTTTGGTACAACTTTGTGGGCCGAAGGGCCTGTATTGTGCTGTAGGTTTTTTATGTTTCTATGTTTCTTTTCTGTTTGGAAACTGGAGCAGGGGAACGCTATCATTACTGTATCCGGGGAGATGAAGTGAGAGCAGGGATAAGGGGAACAGAAAGATATCAATTAAGGGCTCCAACCACAATGATACAGAGCTAAACGAAGTTCAGAAAAAAGGGAAAACTTTGGAGAATCTGCATGCAAACATATTATTGGAGCATATATGATGGAAATGGAAGATCTGGCAGAATGGAATGGACTCCCTACAGGAGGCAGAAAGGACAGATAACTGAACAAGTCTGTGGGTTTATACTGAATGTCTGTGGATACACTGTCCTGACGAGGAGATGGAGTGATTCAGAAAGGGAAGGCTCAGAGATGAATCATTCAAAGTTAGCAGGAAAAAATAAAGTTCACAGACACTGTATGAGCGAAACAACAAATTTCATTACGTACCTCAGTGATAATCAAACCTGATTCAGATTCAAGGTGCAGGAAAGAGTCAACAAAATGCAAGAATGGAAAATCCCATTCACAAGATTCAGGAAAATCCTGAATCCTGTGGTTCAGCCCAGCCCACCACAGACAAAGCCCTCCCCACCACGGAGAACTGCCACAAGAAAGCAGCATCCACCATGAAGGACACCCACTATTCAGGCCATGCTGCTGCCTTTGGGGAGGAGCCACAGGACTCACCACCAGGTTCGGGAACAGTTATTACTCTTCAGCCATCATGTTCTTGAACTTATCCCATATCCTACAGACACACTTTCAACAACTCTCAAACTTATGTCCTCAGTATTATTTAATATTTATTGTCATTGACACAAGACGACGCAGGTTTAAGGTGCTGGGGAGTAGGTACAGAGGAGATGTCAGGGGTAATTTTTTTATTCAGAGAGTGGTGAGTGCATGGAATGGACTGCCAGCAACGGTGGTGGAGGCGGATATGATAGGGTCTTTTAAGAGACTTTTGGATAGGTACATGGAGCTTAGTAAAATAGAGGGCTATGGGTAAGCCTAGTAATTTCTAAGGTAGGGACATGCTCGGCACAACTTTGTGGGCCGAAGGGCCTGTATTGTGCTGTAGGTTTTCTATGTTCCTGTGTTATTATTTTTTTCTATTTGTCTGCTTTTGCACATTGGCTGTTTGTCTTTGCTTGTGTGTAGTTTGTCAATAATTATATTTCTTTGTACCTTCTGAAAATAGCCAGAGAAGATTAATCTCAGAGTAGTACATGGTGAAAATTTCACACTTTGATAAGTAATTTACTTTGAACTTTGAATTATGAAATTGTCAATATATTGCAAAAAGAGTTGATTATATTGTCTTGCGTGGGTCCTAAGTAACCACTTGCTCCAATTATTGTAGAAGGAAATCTTATTTCAATAAGACTGATTATCAGACTGGATTACTTATTAAACCGAGGAGGAAATAGAACTCAAAAATACCCAATTCTCACAATGATAGCTTCACCTTGGAAAGCTATAGACCAAATACCTGATAATGTTTTGCATAATTATAGTGTGTTTTTATTTTGCAACCCACAGAGCCTATAAAAAATATTCACCCCCTTGGAAGTTCACATGTTTTATTGTTTTACAACATTGAATCACAGTGGATTTAATTTGGCTTTTTTGGCACTGATCAAACAGAAAAAGACACTTCTGTGTCAAAATGAAAACATATCTCTACAAAGTGATATAAACTTACTACAAATATAAAACAAATAATAATTGATTGCTTAAGTATTCAAAGTCCTTTAATATGACACGCCAACTCATCAATGGTGCAGCTAATTGGTTTTAGAAGTCATATAATTAGTTAAATGGAGATCTGCTTTGGAAACCTATTTTTGGAGACCTGTGTGCGGTCCAGGTGTTTCAACTGACTGTAGTGAAAATACACCTGTATCTAGAAGGTCCAACTGCTGGTGAGTCTGTATCCTGGCAAAAGCTACACCATGAAGACAAAAGAACACTCCAAGCAACTCTGTGAAAAGGTTTTTGAAAAGCACAAGTCAGGAGATGGCTACAAGAACATTTCCAAGTCAGTGAAAAGGCTTGGAGCACAGTTAGGTCAATCATCAAAAAAACAGAACAAATATGGCTCAGCTGTAAATCTGCCTAGGCCAGGCCATCCTCAGAAACTGAGTGATCATGCAGAAGGGGACTAGTGAAGGAGGCCACCAAGAGACCTATGACAACTCTGGAGGAGTTACAAGATTCAGAGGCTGAGATGGGAGAGACTGCGCATACAACTGTTGCTCAGGTGCTTCACCAGTCACAGCTTTCTGGGAGAGTGGCAAAGAGAAAGCCACTGTTGAGAAAAACTCACATGAAATCTCAGCTAGAGTTTGCCAGAAGGTATGTGGGAGACTCTGAAGTCAGCTGGAAGAAGGTTCTATGGTCTGGTGGCCATCAGACTAAGCACTATACACGAAGTACACTGCAGATGCTGTGGTCAAATCAACACGTACAAACAAGCTGGATGAACTCAGAAGGTCGGGCAGCATCCGTTGAAATGTGCAGTCAATGTTTCGGGCTGAGACCCTTCATCAGGACTGATGAAGGGTCTCAACCCGAAACGTTGACTGCTCGTTTCAGACTAAACACTATGTTTGGCATAAGTCAAGCACTGTACCTCAGTAAAAACACTCCATCCCTACTGTGAAGCACGGTGGTGGCTGCATCGTGCTGTGGGGATGCTTCACTGCAGCAGGCCCTGGAAGGCTTGTGAAGGTAGAGGGTAAAATAAATGCAGCAAAATACAGGGAAATCCTGGAGGAAAACCTGATGCAGTCTGCAAAACCAATTCCATTTCTCAATACACTACTTCACAAACTTTAATTCTTGTTTAAAATTCTTCATTATCATAGATGTTATTTCAAAGAAATACCGTCATAATAATAAATTATTTACTTCCCTCTACTGGTGAGCATCACGTTCTCAAAGAAAGCTGAAAGTGGAGTTACAGTAACACCTCAGGGGGGTGCAAAGAGCAGTGAGTGGAGGCAGCCCCTCGCTTTTAAAATGATAGGTAAGTAGATCTAGATAAGTGAATAGGCCGGGGAGAGGTAGGCTACAGACCAATACTGGCAGATGGGGCAGACAAGCTGGGTAACAATGGAGCAAAGTCAAAGTCAAAACAGATTTATTGTCAAACTATGAATACATCACCATATACTACATTGAGATTCATTTTTCTGCAGGCATTTAGAGGAATACAATGGAATTTTTGAAAAACTATACATAAACAGCGACTGACAAACAACTAATGTGCAAAACAAGACTCGTAAATAATAAGAAAAAACAAGTAAATAAATACTGTGAACAAGATTCGTAAAATCCTTCAAAGTGAGTCCATAGGTTGTGGAATCAGTTCAGTGTCGAGGTGAGTGAAGTTATCCACACTGGTTCAAGAGCCTGATGGTTGACGGGGAATAACTGTTCCTGAACCTGGTGATGTGGGAGCTAAGGCTTCTGTACCTCCTACCCAACAGTAGCAGTGAGAAGGGGGCATGGCCTGGACCCTTGTTAAGGGTTCATCAAAGATCAAGAATCAAGTTTATTTGCCGTATACATTTCCATGTATTGGGAATTTGTTGTGGATGACTTGCATGTATGAGATGGGCCAAAGGGCCAGCTTCTATGCTCTATGGCTGAATATAGTGCTATATAAAAACCTCCAAAGCTGATAAAATACCTGATGTGTGGACAGATTTTTGGTTGCAGTGTTATCAGCGTTAATCAGCTCAGGGTGTCATGAAAGCTTGTTGAGAACAAACACCAATACATATGTATTTTCTGCTTTTGAGTCACTGGAGAGCTCAAAGAGAATTTTTTCACCATATTCACTGGTGGGTTATTGGTACTGCTAGCAAGCCCAACACTTGTACAAGTGTTAGGTCCTGAAGAAGGGTCTCGGCCCAAAACGTGGACTGTTTATCCATTTCCGTACCCCCTGCCTGACCTGCTGAGTTCCTCCCGCATTTTGTGTGCACTGCTTTGGATTTCCAGCATCTGCTGACTCGCGAGTGTTTATAACTTGTTGTACATCCCAAGTTGTTTCTGAGAAGGTGACAATGAGCTGCATTCGTCGGCCAGTGCAGTTCACTCAGTGAAGATAATTCCTGCAGCACTCGTAGGAGGCTATGCTGGGATTTCAAGCCTTTAACCCCAACACATGGCCAAGCTGATGGTGTACAATAGAAAGAAATGTGGGATGGCGAGTCTGTCGGGACCCTGGGGACTTGTGGAAACTGTGGTGATTTCTTTTGAACTTACAGTCCTTTAACATCTTTGGACTATTTTTACTGTGCCCATGGTCTGTTTGTTTTAATCAATTATGCTATTGTTTGCACTGTTGTAACTATATGTTGTAACTATGTGGTTTTGTGCAGGTATTGTAGCTTTAGTTTTTGGTCTTGTTTTGTCTGGTGGATTAGGAGCTCCTTTCTGGGGAACGCGCTAAGACGGTAGCACGATATTAATATGCAGCAGCCTCTCCGGACTCTGGATTGGGGATTGCCAAATGTTATGTGAATTTTCTAGTGTAGTCTGTTTTGTCATATGCTTTTGTGATATCATTCTGGAGGAATACTGTCTCATTTTTTAACTGCATTGCATTTGTGGTTTCTAAATGACAATAGACTGAATCTGAATCTGAATCTGAAGTAGCAACGTTCCCATGCTACTGCCCTTTTGCCCTTCTGAGTGGCAGGCACAAATATAGAAGGCATTGCCAAAGAAGTCTTGGTGGCCTGGTGCTATTAGCTATATGTTGTCGGGGTGGGCGTGAAGTTTAATCGTGTAAATGAGTAGCAGATCAAATGCATAAATATGCATCTATGATTGTCCACTGTAGCACAGTAAATAGATAAAAGTTTCTTCACTGACAGAAACTTCTACTGAGTGGCAATAAGGCAGTTGAGTGTTTAGAAAGGATTTCAGAGGGGAGAGAATTAGTACGGTGAAGGTTGTGGGGGAGGAAAGTTTAGAAAGTTATGGAGGTGAAGGATAAGACAGATAAACTAAAATCAAGATGGACTGAGTCCCAGAAAGCAAAGACCATAATTCATAGGAGCAGAATTAGGCTAGATGGACCATCAAACCTGCTCCACCATTCTATCTCTCAGCCCCACTCTCCCTTCTCCCTGTAAACTTTAATACCTGATTAATCAACAGCCCATGAACTTCCACTTTAAATATGAAAGAAAATAAGGAAACATAGAAACATAGAAAACATAGAAATAGGAAAGGATGTCCACACCAGATTTTTTTTTGAAGTTGTATGAATTCAACCAATAGCAATTGCTGTTAGTTCTATCACATAACAGGCAGGTTGGAAACATTTCATCCAGTCATTAGCTACTGACTGGCTGTTGCTTACCCCAATTTGTATGTTCCATTCCTGCCTTTCATCTTTGAAGTCCCACACCCAGAATCACCAACTGCCTTCCAATCTTTAACCTTGAGAAGATTCAAAAGAACTATACGTTCCATCCCTAAACTCAAACATCCATGCCCAGGGCTGTACATGTATGAAAGAACTATACTGTATGTCGTATTCCAAAACTCAAATTTCTACATCCAAGGACTAAAAATGCCACTTACTTATCACCTTTACAATAGCTTAATGAAATAGCAGAACATTTCCTTATGCAGTCATTTGGCATTCCACATTCATATAGCCTACACGCCTTGTGAAAATTATAATAGCATCAATTATTGCAAAATTGTGGGCAGATAGGATTTGTTCCATTAAGCCTTGCAGTTGCTGTTTCTCTCTGTGCCTTCTGGCACAATGGGCAGCAACCTTGCGGTTTCTGTAGCATTTGCCTGTTCTTTTTTTAAGCAAGGCTCAGTCGCTCAACGCAGCATGGAACTAATGCATGCAAGGAACCAGCCAGACTTGAACCTGGGACCGCTCGCCTGGAAGTCCCGTGCAGATGCCACCACACCACCAGCCAGCTCAAGCCTTGCTGCGGCCGGTGTTTAACATTCAACACCAATAGCTCTTCAATGAAACAACTTGCCAGGACATTTCAAAGAGCGGCTCAGTTGATCACATTGAAATGGGACCAAAGTCACATGCAAAGCAGATCAAATAATGGTACTTTTGGAGTATTGTGTACATTTCTGGTCACCGAATTATAGGAAAGATATCAACAAAATAGAGAGAGTACAGAGAAGATTTATTAGAATGTTACCTGGGTTTCAGCACCTAAGTTACAGAGAAAGGTTGAACAAGTTAGGTCTTTATTCTTTGGAGTGTAGAAGGTTGAGGGGGGACTTGATAGAGGTATTTAAAATAATGAGGGGGATAGATAGAGTTGACTTGGATAGGCTTTTTCCATTGAGAGTAGGGGAGATTCAAACAAGAGGACATGAGTTGAGAGTTGGGGGGCAAAAGTTTAAGGGTAACATGAGGGGGAATTTCTTTACTCAGAGAGTGGTAGCTGTGTGGAATGAGCTTCCAGTAGAAGTGGTAGAGGCAGGTTCAGTATTGTCATTTAAAGTAAAATTGGATAGGTATATGGACAGGAAAGGAATGGAGGGTTATGGGCTGAGTGCAGGTCAGTGGGACCAGGTGAGGGTAAGCGTTCAGCACGGACTAGAAGGGCCGAGATGGTCTGTTTCCGTGCTGTAATCGTTATATGGTAACTTTTCTGCCCTAAAGGAGAATAGTGAACCAGGCAGATTTTTTACAATGACCTAGCAGTTTCATTATCACTTATTGATACACTTTTTTCATTCTTGGTTTGTGGACTATGGCAAGATGGCAGCACACTCAGACACAGCAGCTTTAATGTGATCACAAGACCGTTGAATGTTAGGCGTATCAAATGCTGTGAGTCTATCCTGTCAACAGCGATGGAACTGGACTTACTGAGTACCATTGCTGCTTTGTTGTCTGGACCTGAGTACCGCTGTCCGGCTGAGGCGGTGTGCAGTCCAACAAGCGATGCGAGTGATTATCTTGTGCGGTTTTCTTGTAATCGCAAGACATGATGGACGTTGGCAATGTCGAATACTGCAAGTCAAGTCAAGTCACTTTTATTGTCATTTCGACCATAACTGCTGGTACAGTACACAGTAAAAATGAGACAACGTTTTTCAGGACCATGGTGTTACATGAAACAGCACAAAAACTACACTGAACTACATAAAAACAACACAGAAAAAAACTACACTAGACTACAGACCTACCCAGGACTGCATAAAGTGCACAAAACAGTGCAGGCATTAAAATGAATAATAAACAGGACAATAGGGCAGTAAGGTGTCAGTCCAGGCTCTGGGTATTGAGGAGTCCGATGGCTTGGGGGAAAAAACTGTTACATAGTCTGGTTGTGAGAGCCCGAATGCTTCAGTGCCTTTTCCCAGACGGCAGGAGGGAGAAGAGTTTGTATGAGGGGTGCATGGGGTCCTTCATAACGCTGTTTGCTTTGCGGATGCAGCGTGTAGTGTAAATGTTCATAATGGCGGGAAGAGAGACCCCGATGATCTTCTCAGCTGATCTCACTATCCGCTGCAGGGTCTTGCAATCCGAGATGGTGCAATTTCCGAACCAGGCAGTGATGCAGCTGCTCAGGATGCTCTCAATACAACCCCTGTAGAATGTGATGAGGATGGGGGGTGGGAGATGGACTCTCCTCAGCCTTCGCAGAAAGTAGAGACGCTGCTGGGCTTTCTTTGTTATGGAGCTGGTGTTGAGGGACCAGGTGAGATTCTCCGCCAGGTGAACACCAAGAAATTTGGTCCAGTTCACTGGTTCAATGGTGAGGCTGACGGCTTTCATGTCGCTGGTTGTCTGGGGGACAATATATTGGAGGTAGTGTGGGAGCAGAGGCTGGAATCCGTACAGGGCTGGTGGCTCTGTCCATCAGTGTGCTCTCCATGTTCACTCAGTGCTGCCCTCTAGTGTTCGTTCAGTGGAAGAACAAGCTGGACCAGGACAACATCTGATGCACCATCAGTCTACAGGCCATGCCATTCATATTATTTTTAGTGACTGTATGTTTTTCTGCTTTCATAACCATGTGTGTTATTTGTGCTAGGTGCTCTGTGCTCTAGGTCTGTGTTTCACTTGCTATATTCATGATGGTTGAAAAATAATTAAACTTGAACTTAACATCAGTAAAGGTCATTAGCTGCAGTCATTCATCACTTGTCTGTGATGACTTGTCTGTGTCCAGGACAAAAAATTGGGCAGGAAAAATTGCTGTGGACACTACCTACCCTGCAGACTACCTTTTCCAAATTTTTCATTCTGTAAAAGCTATAGGGCTATTAAAAAAACTCATGCCATCTAAAAAATTTTTTCCACCAGGCAGCTAATCAGATCAACTTTGGTGGCTCTCCCCCAAAACTCCCTCAATCTATCACCTCAGTCACTGCACTACACTCTAAACACTTCAGACCATTTATATAATGCTGTTGACATTGTAAATACATATTGGCATTTATGCATTTATGCACATTTTACTCCATATCCTTCTTTCTACCATTATTTTATATAATTCTATATTTTTTATAATTGTTGAATGTTTAATGTTACATGTTGCACCAACACACTGCAGCAAATTCCTAATATGTGTCAATGTACACTCAGTGGCCACTTTATTAGGTATACCTGTGCACCTGCTCGTTAATGCAAATATCTAATCAGCCAATCATGCTGCAGCAACTCGATGCAGAAAAGCATACGGACACGGTCAAGAGGTTCACCTGTAGTTCAGAACAAACATCAGAATGGGGAAGAAATGTGGCATGGCGGTTTGAGTCTCTCAGAAACTGCTGATCTCCTGGGATTTTCACACTCAACAGTCTCTAGAGTTTACAGAGAATGGTGCAAGAAACAAACGAAAATCCAGTGAGTGGCAGTTCAGTGGGCAAAAACCGCTTGTTAATGAGAGCAGTCAGTGGAGAATGGCCCGATTGGTTCAAGCTGACCGGAAAGCGATAGGAACTAAGATAATCAGGTATTACAACATGGTGCGAAAAACTTTTAAAAAGCATCTAGTGGCAGTCCTGAAGGTGAAAGCACCTTGTTAATGACAGAGGTTAGAGGAGAATGGACAGAGCAGTTCAAGCTGACAGCAACTCAAATAACCACACGTTACAACAGTAATGGTGTGCAGAAGAGCATCTCTGAACACGCAACATATCAAACCTTGACGTGGATGGACTACAGCAGCAAAAGACCATGATATATTAACATCCAGGAGGTGCCTGAGTGTAAATGGTGAATAAAGTTGATGCATAATCCTTGATCCTTTATGTAATTGAATGTAAATTCTCCAGCTACGTTATGGTATCTGAATTCAAGTTTCCAAATTATTATTCTAGTCTAGCAATACAATAACAAACACAGTCAGCCTGCTGAGATGGTTATGAGTCACCACATATTTTAGGATTACTCCATCCAAGCAGCAATGTTGTTCCAGCAGTCTTTATGTTTTCAGTGGGAAACTCCAACTACGCAAACTTTTCACTGAGAGTTAAAACCCTCACATCAAGAAAATCTTGTCTTGATGACTCAATGGCTTGAATTTACATTCTTTTTCACAGGCAAATGTAGATTGCACAAAGTGGAACAAATCACAGGAAAGAAACTTCCAATTTTAATTGATGAAAATTCAGACCAATTCCTTAATGAAAATAAAACTGCAGAGATGCTGTAAAGATTAAAGATCTTCTCAGGTTATGTTTGTCACAGGTATTTCAAAACATTGAAACCTACAGTGAAATGCTGTAAAGATGCTGTAAAGATTAAAGATCTTCTCAGATTATGTTTGTCACATGTATATCAAAACATCGAAACCTAAAGTGAAATGCATGGTTTTGTGTAAATGACCAACACCGTCTGAGGATGAGGTAGGAGCAGCTTCCGGCACCAACACAGCATGCCCACATCTTACTAACCCTAACTGGTACGTCTTTGGACTGTGGAAGGAAATCCACAGAGTCACGGGGAGAATGTTGAAACTTCTTACAGTGAGCGGCAGGAATTGAACACTAGTCACTGACTGCTTGCACGGTAAAGCATTGCACTAACGGCTACACTTAATCGTATCGTAAAAAATCATGACAGTAAATATTTTACAATTATTTAATCTACATTAGAATACTGTGAGTGATAATAAAAAGTCTTCAAGTTACAGAAAATTAGGGAAGCAAATTTTCCAATCCTTTGAATACTTGAGTGAAAGCCCAAAAAGCCAATTTCATTGAAGTGTGAGTGAAAGATTTAATTTCTTCCAGGTGGTCATTGATTTCTTTGCAAGTTTCTGTAAAGATAGAGATTCCATCATTTATATATTTATCTACTGAGATACAGCAAGGAATGGGCTCTACCAGCTCTACAAGACATGCCACCTGGCAATCCCCCGATTTAATCCAAGCCTAATCACGAGACAATTTACAATGACCAGTTAACCTACCAACAGCAAGTCTTTAGATTGTGGGAGAGAACTGGAGCACCCAGAGGAAACCCACACACTCACAGGGAGAACAGACAGCAGGGGGAATTGACCCAGATCATCTGTGCTGTAAAGTGTTGTGCTAACCACTGCGCTATTGTTCCACCCTCTATATTGATTAAGGGAATCATATTCTTCCCATACTAATAACATCCTAATGCCGTTGCACGTTTAATGTGTACGTGACCATGCCACAGGTGACCCTGGATTTAGCATGTCGGAGTTGAAGTCTTGGTAACCATCTCTGAAGAGCAACAAAAGTTACTTGGTTCAAGAATGAAATGGAATTTTTTTTTCTTTAATTGATTTTTGAATGCATTTTCTACAACACTACAAACAAAAAAAAAAGCAAAAACAAAGTAGGAAATCAGTACAGTGCAAGATAAACATACAATAGTAATATAATACGAAATAAGATAATTGAGAAAGCACCCAAGTTGAAGTCATGTAAAGTTAGTGTCCACCCCAAGCCCCACAAGAAAAAAAAACTCCAGACCAACCAAAACAAAATGTAGAAAATATAAATCAGAACATTCAAACCCCCAAAACTGTAAATACACTTGAAAACAGAAGATAATAATGCCTACTACCAAAAAAAGAGAGCTGAAAGCAAGGGACTGAAAAAAAAACTTAATTAAGAGGAAAATTATGAAAATACTCAATAAAAGGTCCCCAGACCTTATGAAACTTTATATCCAAATTAAGAATTGAATAATGAATTTTTTCAAGGTCTAAACAGGACATGATATTGTTAAGCCATTGAGCGTGCGTGGGTGGGGCAACATCTCTCCATCTAAGGAGGATTAGACATCTAGCCAGGAGAGAAGCAAAAGATAATATTCGACATTTAGTCGAACTCAAGCGTATATCTGTCACACCCAAGAAACCAAACAGAGCAATTAAAGGGTTAGGATCTAAGTGGTGATTCAGGATACAGGATAAGGTTATAAAAACATCTTTCCAAAATTTCTCTAAGCTCGACAGATCCAATACATATGAATAAGAGAGGCTTCGCCACTCTTATGTTTTTATGTTTTTATATGTTTTTTATGTTTTAAATGTTTTTATATTGGCAGCTGATTCTAGCAAACAAATAATGAGTATAAATTGTATTTATAGTGTAACGTTTGCAGCAATAGAAAATGCCAATTGACAATTTACAGAGAGCTTACTCCCATTATGCCCTTATGTTGACGCTGACTGAGGAATGAGCATTGAATAAGACACCAGGAAATCTCTTCTGTTTTTCTTTAGAATGGCGACATGAGACCTCTTAACATCATGAAGGAAGGCTAACAGCCTATGCTGAAAGGCATTTCCTCTGACCACATCAATACTCTGCGAGTGCTAGTCTGCAAACATAATCACTAGTACTGCAGACATGAGAATGGCATTGACTAGGCTTTAAGATAGGAATATACATACACAGGGAATGGGGGGGGGGGGATCCAGATCAAGAGCAGGCATAAAGGTAAAGACTAACCTTATTTGTCACATGTATTTGAAACATGCAGTGACTGTGCTATTTGCATCAAATCAAATCTGTGAGGATTGTGCTGCGCATCCCACAAGTTTCGCCAATGCTTCCAGTGCCAACATAGCATGCCCATGGCTCACTAACCCTAAGCCACGCGTCTTTGGAAAGTGGGAGGACACTGGGGTACCTGGAAGAAGTGTATTCGGTCACAGGGAGAACGTACAAACGCCTGACAGATAGTGGTGTGAATTGAACCCCGATCTTACAGCTGGTGCAGTAAAGTGTTACGCTGACTGCTGTGCTACCACGCTGCCCTGTAAGAGATATGCATGGTAGGGTTAGCGGTTATTACAACGCTTTACAGTACAGGTGATTCGGGTTCAATTCACGCCGCTGCCTGTAAGGCGTTTGTACGTTCGCCCCGTGACCGCGCGGGTTTCCTCTGGGTGCTCCAGTTTCCTCCCACAATCCAACGGCGTACCAGTTGGTAGGTTAATTAGTCAATGTCTTGTGATTAGTCTCGTATTAAATCGGGGGGGGGGGGGTGGGGGTTGCTAGGCAATGTGGTTCGAAGAGCCAGAAGGACTTATCCTGCACTGTTTCCCAATAAGTGAAAATAAAGCGCAAGAGATAAGTTTAATCAGGCATTGTGCTGAGCACAGGCATCATGGGCTGAAGGGCCTGTTCATGTGCTCCACTCCTCTGTGTTCTCTTTGGTTTGAGGAAGCATGTAGGTCAAAAAACAATGATGTTGCACCTTTAAGAAAGCCCTTACCAAGAGAACACTGAATCCTTGTAAAAGAGTATAACTAGAAACTGGCGAGTTGTTCATGAAACTTAATAATATAATGAACGTCAGCATTAATCACTGTCCATCACTTCTAATTATGAAAATTCAAAGAAGGGACAACAAGTAATACTAGCAGAAGTCAATCATCAAAGTCATCCTTTAAGGTGGTTGCTACATATCTGATAAGCTGAAAATAAGCCAAACAATAGCTCAAAAGCTTTTATTGTACTCCATTTCCAGGAATCATTTCCATAAAAGACTTAGGGCAATATTTGTCTCGGCACACAATGAACTTCCATATAAAATAGACAGACATGCCAATCTCATAATCTGTAAAGCAAAGAACAGTTTACAGTCATAGAAGGAAGAAGTGACCGTCAAAAATACCTTTGTGTACTTTTTCTTTACAGGAATGTAAGGCGAAACAATTCTTATTGAGTATAGTACAATAAGTATCGAGCTTTCTTTCTGAAGCCACACAAAAATGCAGATGCTGGAGTCTGGAGCCACAAGAAATCTGCTGGAGGAGCTCAGCAGGTCAACCGGCATCCGCTGGGGAACTGGAAGTGTCGATGCTTCAAGTTGAAACCCTGTGTCAGTACTCAGTGCAGGGTTCCATTCGAAGTACGGATCTTTCCTTCCCTCCCACCCACTCTGTAGATGCTGCCTGAACTCTGAGTTCCTACCACAGACTGCCACTCTCGAATTGTATTTTCTGCTAAGCAACCTAAATTTCACAGGTTTCGTCAAAATTTTAGCATGCGGAATGGATATCAGCGAAGAGCATTTGTAACAAACAACAGGTAACCTACTGGAAGGACTCGGTGGATCTGCTGGGAGAAAAGAGGTGTAGATGACACTTCCCCCTTCCCTCCCCTCACAGATGCTGCTCGACCCACCAAGCCTCTCCAGCAGATTGTTGCTCCAGATTCCAGCATCTGCAGTCTTCTTTTTTTGTCAGAATTTACAACAAATTTTACATTGGTTAATAAATTTTCAAGAAATATATCATGTGACCATGCACACTGTACATTGCCAGAGACTGTAAGTGCTTAGCCCGCTGCTCTACACTCACGACTGCGTGGGCAGGTGCAGAACCAGTGCCACTTATCAATTTGCTGATGATGCAACTGTTGTCAGCAGAAATTCAATATGGTGACAAGGAGCCCTACAGGAGTGAGGTAGGTCAGCTGTTTGTGCGGTGTCACAACAACAACCACACACGAGGTAAGTAAGACCAAGGAATTGATTGTGGGCTTCAGGATAACACACAGCAGCCCTCAACAAGGGACCAGCAATGGAAAGGGTGAGCAGCTTCAAGCTCCTGGGAGTCAACATCTCTGAGGATCTATGCCTGGGTCCAACATATTGATGCAACTGTGAAGAAGGCACGACACCCCTACATATCATTAGGAATTTGAGAAGGCTCTGTCAAATTTCTACAGACATAGTCTAACTGGTTGCTTTGCCATGTCGTATGGAGGGACAACTGCACAGGATCAGAAAAAGCTGTGCCGAAAGCTGGGCAGTTACCACTGAGGACACCTTCAAAAAGTGATGCCTCAAAAAGATGGCATCCGTCATTATGGATGATCATTATCCAGAACATGTCCTCTTCTCATTAATACCAGCAGGGAGGAGGCACAGGAGCTTGAAGACATACACTCAATGTTTTAGAAACAACTTCTTCTTCTGCACTATAAAATTTCTGGACAGGCAATGAACCTATGAACATTACCTCCCTAATTCTGCTCTCTTCTTGAACTATTTATTTAATTTTTTATACACCTGTGTATTTCTTTACTGTAATTTACAGTATATTTTATATATACTAGGGGTATGCATAGAATATACTAGGGATGGAGATCCATCTCTATCAAAGGAGGTGTAAGGTGCTCCTTCCCTCCACTAGCCTGCAGGACACCTTTGGACAAGGTGTAGCACCTGCTTAGCGCCCCCCCCCACTCCATCCCCAGATCAGGGTCACGTGAAGCGGGTGGTGGGTGGTCGTATGAGCAGCCGGTGCATATCACAAGTCTTGGTTATGTGACCACTGACGCCAGGCAGACAATCTCTGAAGAGGATCTTGTGAAGACAGATTGCAACAATGGCAAACCACTTCTGTAGATAAATATGCCAAGAACAGTCATGGTCATGGAAAGACCGTGATCGCCCATGTCCTACGACTCGAACCACAAGAAGAATTGCTGCTTCACTTTATGCAAGTTCTTTTATAAAGAACTTTTGTGAAATTACCAGCTATTTCCCAATATCTTAGAGAGTGAATGAGTGAGGGAAGCTACTGAAAACACTTTGAGATATGAGGAGATTGTGAAGTTTGAAATCTGGGTGCAACTCCGCACAAATAAATAATTGGGTGTGCCGTGAGAAAGAGGGAAGCAACTTTATTTCACTGCAGATAGTACTCCATGGAGCAAGCCACTCGGGTGTTGGGTTTCCAGCCATGGAGAGTTCACAGCCTGTACCTAACTGGAATTTGTTAATGAATGAGACAAAGTGAAAGCAAAAGATATTATTGATTTCATAAAGGGCAGTCAAAAGTTTCGAGCTGAAACCACTGGAGAATGCACTAGGTGCGCTACACGTGCACGCAGAGGCCACTTTATTAGGTACACCTATACCCCTGGTCATTAATGCAATCATTTAATCAGCCAATCATGTAGCAGTAACTCAATACATAAAAGCATGGAGAGATAGCCAAGAAGTTCAGTTGCTGTTCAGACGAGTCATCAGAATGGGGAAGAAACATAATCTAAGTTACTTTGACCGTGGAATGATTGTTGGTGCCAGATGGGGTGGTTTGAGTATCTCAGAAACTGCTGATCTCCTGGGATTTTGATCCACAACCATCTCTGGAGCTCACGGAGAATGGTGCAAAAAACAGTAAAGCAAACAGCCAGTAAACAGCAGTTCTGTGGGCAAAAGTGGGTTGTTAATGAGAGAGGGCAGACTGACTGTAACTCAAATGATCATACATTACAACAGTGGTGTGTAGAAGAATACATCTGAACGCACAACACATCGAACCTTGAAGTAGACGGGTTACTGCAGCAGACGACCATGAACATACACTCGGTGGCCACTTGATCAGGTACAGGAGGTACCTAATAAAGTGGCCCCTGAGAATATATTGTAACCCGTCGTGGATTCCTTGCACACAGCCAGATGACTCTTTAGATACAGTACTGTGCAAAAATCTTAGACATATATATATATATAGCTAGAATGGCAAAGACTTTTGCACAGTACTGTAGTAATTTTATGTAGTGTTGCCACAAAAATACGAACATTTCATGACATATGTGAGTGATTATAAACCTGATTCTGCCAAAAGGGAGAAAGGAGAGTGTCTAGGGTCGGCTGCTTTACTGAGGCAGTGAGAAGTGCAGACAGAGGAAGGCCTGAGTCATTAAAGATCTCCCCACTGTGAGTTCTGTACCCGGACTTTGAGCTGTCAACCTCACATTGTTGTCCGTGAATTGTCTTTCTCCCGCAGTCCAAGGACGTGCCGGTAAGAAGGTTAGTTGGTAATTGTAAATTATCCTGTGATTAGGCCAAGGTTAAATCAAAATCAGGTTTAATATCACCGGCATATGTTGTGAAATTTGTTGTTGGGTTGCTGGGCGGCGCATCTCATGGGCTGGAATGGCTGTCTCGTGCCGTATCTCTAAATAAGTAAACAAACACATGGTACTGGTGTCAATTGAGATCTGTTCTGCGGAAGGAACAGTCGTTAGATATATCTATGAAACTGTAGTGTAGAGATCAGTGATCGTCAATTGGAGTTCTGTTTCTGGGGCTGTATGTAAGGAGCTTATACATTCACCTCATGCCAAAATGGGTTTCCTCTGAATGCTCTGGTTTCTTCCCACTTTCCAAAAACATATGGGTTAGAGTTAGTAAGTTGCTGGCGCTGGAGGCTGCCCCCAGAACAATCCTCAGACTTGACACAGAAGCAAGGCATTTCACAGTGCGTTTCAATGTGCATGTAACAAATAAAGCTAACTTTTAAAAGATCTTTAATTCTTTATACAAAGATGTTGGTGCAAGGGAAACCAGTAACATTCAAGAACAATGTGTAATTGATGCTCCATCAATAACTCGAGGAAACTGGAAGTGAATGATAGGCTTTTATTAGCAGCAAAAAGGGAGCACGACATCTCGGAGACTGAGGGAGGAGCAGTGCCCCAATCGCCTTTATACCGGGGTCTGTGGGAGGAGCCACAGGAGCAGTCAGCAGAGGGGCGTGTCCAGACAGGTATATGTAGTTCACCACAGTAATGTCCTGCCAAAGTCAGCTACGGGTTTTCAGGTGCTGCAGTTAAAACAAATTAATTGTAAACTGTTGTTGACAAAGGAAGACTAATTGAATTTGACTACAATTTGACTCTGTAGGTGGTGAACCTGAAGAATCAAAAGAACTATGGGGAGGTCTTCATTGCAAAAGATCAAGTTTATTGTAATTTCAACCCTATACCGCCAAATGAAACAACATTCACCGGACTAAAGTGCACACCACAGTATGTATAACTCACACACAACATATAAAGTAATATTTCCACAAATAATTTAACAAATAATAACGTGCATTTATGACACACGTTAAAAAGTAAACAGAATAATGCTACTGGCGGTTCATACGTGATGAGACGTGGGTGGTGGCAGAGAGACGTCCAGTCTCACGGACAGGGGGAGGAAGCTGTTCCCACCCTAACAGTCCTTGTCCTAATGCTTGCTGCCGCTTACGCACGGGAGGGAGGGAAGCTGGGGGGTGGAGACTTTGAGGTTCTAACATTTAACTGTCATTCATTCTTTGGGGCGCTCCTCTGTTTTCGCGGATGGTTGCGAAGAAAAGGCATTTCTGGATGTATATTGTATGTACCTTTGAAACCTTTGAGTAATAGACAGTCGACAATAGGTGCAGGAGTAGGCCATTCAGCCCTTCGAGCCAGCACTGTCATTCAATGTGATCATGGCTGATCATCCACAATCAGTACCCCGTTCCTGCCTTCTCCCCATATCCCTTAACTCCGCTATCTTTAAGAGCTCTATCTAACTCTTCCTTGAAAGCATCGAGAGAATTGGCCTCCACTGCCTTCTGAGACACAGCATTCCATACAGTATTAAGTACACAACTAATGGGAGGGATCATTGACAATGCTAAGGGCCCTGTGTATACAGCAAGTATCTCGGATGGGTGAAAGAGAGACCCCATGGTCCTCTCAGCAGTCCTCACAATCCTTTGTAGGGGGTTGTGGTCCGATGCCTTGCAATTCCTGTACCAGATGGTGAGACACTCTCACTGGCACAGAGGTAAAACTGGTTAGAATGGAGGGGTGGAGCTCACTCGCCTCAATCTCCTCAGGAAGTGGATATGCCTCTGTGCTTTCTTGACTAAAAAGATGCTGTTGAAGAACCAGGTGAGTTCCATTATGTTCACTCCCAAAGACCTGGTGCTCCTAGTTCTCTCCAGGGAGGTTCTATTTATAAGCAGTATGGAGTGCTCAGCCTGCGCCTTCTGGAGTCCACAATCTCCTCTTTCCTCTTGGTCCACACTGATTTTCAGGTCGATGCGCTTTCACCATTCTACCAGTCAATAAATCACCGCATCTGGAGTACAGCAGATCATGAGACGATCATTAAGATTCTATTGTACTTCTGTATTTTTTCTGTAAATGCATGAAAGAAAATGAATCTCCAGGAAGTATATGGTGACCGGTATCCGGTGCTCCCAATGCATATTGTGTCCAGTGCTCCTGGTACAATCTCCTCTACGTTGGTGAGACCTGTCATAAACTGGGGGACAGCTTCGTCGAGCATCTCCACTCCATCCACCAAAAGCGTAACTTCCTGATGGTCCAATATTTTAATTCCCATCTCTGTTCCTGTTCTGACATGTCAGTCCATGGCCTCCTCTTGTTCCATGATGCATCCACTCTAAGGCGGAAGAGCATTACCTATATTCCATCTGGGTAGCCTCCAACCTGATGGTATGAATATCGATTTCTCCTTCTGGTAAAAAAAAAATTCCTCCCTGTCCCCATTCTGGCCTCTTACCTCTTCTCACCTGTCTATCACCTCTCCCTGGGTCTTCTCCTCCTTCCCTCTCTACTCTCCTTTCAGAATCTTTCTTCTCCAGCCCTTTACCGTTCTCACCCACCTGGCTTCACCACCTATTCTCATTCCTCTCCCCCCACCTTTTTATCCCTCTTCCTTTCCGGTCCTGAAGAAGGGTCTCGGCCTGAAGCGTTGACTGTTAATTCATTTCCATAGATACTGCCTGACGTGCTGAGTGCCTCCAGCACTTTGTGTGTATTGCATATGGTGACATATACATACTTCGATAATTAATTTTACTTCAAACTTAAGAATGGTTCAATGCAAACTATCACTTCCATTTCAAATTTACGGATGATATGCAGAAATCTTTCATGGAACAGAGAAAATGGAAGGCATATACCATATAGCTTTACACCCAGTGGTCGCTTTATTAGCTACCTCATGTGCCTAATAAAATGACCATTGCATGTACATTCATGGTCTTCTGCTGCTGTAGCCCAACCACTTCAAGGTTCAATGTGTTTTGCACCCAGAGTTACCCTGCTGCATGTTACTTTTGTGACGTCAAGTTATTTGAGTTACTGTCATCCTCTTGTCAGCTTGAACCAGTCTGGCCATTCTCCTCTGACCTCTCTCATTAGCAATGTATTTTTGCCCGTGCTGCACTCACTTAATGTCTTTTTATTTGTTTTTTGCACCAATCTCTGTAAACTCTAGAGACTGTCATGTGTGAAAATCCCAGGAGATCAGCAGTTTCTCAGATACTCAAACCACCCCATCTGGCGCCAGCAATCATTCCACAGTCAGTCACTGAGATCACTTTTCTTTCCCATTCTGATGTTGAGTCTGAATAACAACTGAACCTCTTGACCATGTCTGCGTGCTTTTATGCATCGAGTTGCAGCCAGATGATTGGCTGGTTAGATATTTGCATTTATGAGCAAGTGTACCTAATAAAGTGGCCACATAGAGTATTCCCGCCATTATTATTCCATCCCCTTTTCAAGATTCAATATTCATTATTGTTTATTGTCATTCTTTAGCACACAAGTGTAAAGGGGAATGAAATGATTGTTACTGTGGATCTGATGGAGCATTAAAAAAACACAATAAGCTCAAGGAACATAATAAAAAACAAAAATAAACACAAATGGAAAAGCAATGATATAAAACACAATGTCCAAGTAACTGTTATATACATAGACTGCATGTACATGAAGTGACACTGGGTGATGTGACAGTGGTGGTGGTGAGGGTTCTTGGGGCGGGTTATTGTGAAGGCATTGATCACCCTGATGGATTGGGGGTAGTAAATGTTTTTTCAGTCTGGTAGCCTCTTTCCAGTGGGAGTGGGACAAACAGACCATAAGCACGAGTGGCTGGGATCCTTCCTGATATAGCTGGGCTTTCTTCAACGCCTCTCTGTATATACTGTGCGTCCTTGAAGGCGGGTAGACTGGCTCCGGTGGCGCGTTGACTGCCCGTTGTTGAGCCTTCCTGCCCGCCGCAGCGCAGTTTCCGTATCATGGAGCGATGCAGCGTGTTAGGATGCTCTCAAATGCGCTTCTGTTCGAGGTCAGGAAATGGACACAAGAAGGTCACGAGTGTTGATGTGCACCCACACGCTAAATATATCCCTCATTTACACTTCCTGCAGAAATTCCAAGAAGTGGCAACGAGTTGTCTGAGTAAGTCCATCCTACCATACTAGGAAATCATTCAATAGTCTTAGAACAGCAGGGGATAACATTTCTCCTCTCATATTCTCTGATCTCTCAGGTATTAACGTGCATACAAGGAACACATTAGCTTGGCCGGTGGTGTAGTGGCATCAGCACCGGACTTTGAGGTGAGTGGTCCTGGGTTCAAACCCAGCTGGCTCCTTGTAAGCTTTCCATCCATGCTGGGTTGGACGTTGAGCTTAGTTAAAAAAACAGACCCAAACAGCTGACTGCCGTCCCATATGCGGACAGGAACAACAGCAACAAGGGACACGTTCTAAAGGGCACCTTCAAAGCAGCAACAAATACCAGGCGATGAGCTCAATATTCAAAACAACAGTAAGGTCTCCAAACACTCTCTTATAAAGGCAAGTGCCTGAAGATCTTAACAGTAGCTTAGTGATTAGTGTAACACTATTACAGTGCCAGTAATCAGTGATCTAGGTTCAATTCCTGTCACTGTCTGTAAGAAATGTGTACATTCTCCCCATGACTACTTGGGTTTTCTCCAGGCGCTCTGGTTTCCACCCACATTCCAAACACGTACAGGTGGGGTTAGTAATGTGGACATGCTATGTTGGTCCCAGCACATATATGTGTTGTTTATTGATTCAAATGACGCATTTCACTATATGCTTCAATGTATTTGTGACAAATAAAGCTAAACTTTAATCTTTATATCTTTAACTGTTAAGATAACTGGAGTTTGTCCTTCTCTCAGAAATCACTGATTGGAACAAAAATCATAACGCTGGAGGAGTAGCAGGTCAACAATATCTGTGGTGGGGGGGGGGGGGAGAAGGGATGGTGTGGAATTGTCAGTGTTTCGGGTTGTGACCTTGCATCAAAGGTTTTAAGGTTCATTTTATTATCAAAGTATGCATGCGGTATACAGCTCCGAGATTCATCTTCCCCAGATGGCCACAACACAAGGAAAAGCAATACCCTCCCCCCAACTCCCCTCAGAAAAACTAACAACCCACAGATAAGAAGGGCAATGCGGTCGTCAAACCACACCACCCCCCCACGCAAGAAGAAAAAATTGCGCAACGGCAACAAGAGCAACAAACACCCCCCCTTGCAGAAAAGCAAATCGTATAAACTGCAAGAACATCAGACCCTCAACGAGAAAGAACGGATGAAAAACACAGAATATAAAAAACATAAAACCGAGAAGAGTCCAGTCCAACCCATAACTTGCAGAACTTCGGTAACATCATCCGACAGCCTCGAGAGAGGAAGACTACTCAAGCGCAGAGGCAGATAAGCCGTTACACACAGACACCTTACCTAGCAGCAGTGAGTGATAGGCCTCCACTCACAGACACCTGATCTGGCAGAGATCTCTCACAGCACAGCGAGAGGCCGGTAGTCAGCACTGAATGTTCGCTTGCTTTCTGCATTCACCTTGATGTTTCAATCCTCCTCAACGCTTTGATCAGCAGTTAATGGATGCTTTAATCAGTGAAATGGAGTCGATCACGGGCTCAAGCCCCATCTCTAAGCTGCACCTCGAGGTCCGTGCTCATCTCCTGGAATTTTCTCAAAGACAGCAGTTGATCTCCAAAATGTAAATTACAGGCTATAACAGTTCCAGAAACATATTTAACATGAAAATAAGATGTACAAGAAGTGAAATAAACAGCTCTGTGGACTATCTGGAAGACGTCACCAAGGACTCATTGCTCACTGGCGCTACCTTGACTGGAAATATTGACTGGTACCCCCGTGCAAGGCTTAGTGAGAAAATAAGGAGGCATGGGATGCAAGGGGACATTGCTTTCTGGATCCAGATTTGGCTTGCCCACAGAAGGCAAAGAGTGGTTGTAGACGGGTCATATTCTGCATGGAGGTCAGTGACTAGTGGTGTGCCTCAGGGACCTGTTCTGGGACCCCTTCTCTTTGTGATTTTTATAAATGACCTGGATTAGGAAGTGGAGGGATGGGTTAGTAAGTTTGCTGATGACACAAAGGTTGGAGGTGTTGTGGATAGTGTGGAGGGCTGTCAGAGGTTACAGCAGGACATTGATAGGATACAAAACTGGGCTGAGGAGCGGCAGATGGAATTCAACCCAGATAAGTGTGAAGTGGTTCATTTTGGTAGGTCAAATACAATGGCAGAATATAGTATTAATGGTAAGACTCTTGGCCGAGTGGAGGATCAGAGGGATCTTGGGGTCCGAGTCCATGGGGCACTCAAAGCTACTGCACAGGTTGACTCTGTGGTTAAGAAGGCATATGGTGCACTGGCCTTCATCAACCATGGGATTGAGTTTAAGAGCCAAGAGTTAATATTACAGCTTTATAGGACCCTGATCAGACCCTACTGTGCTCATTTCTGGTCACCTCACGACAAGAAGGATGTGGGAAACTATAGAAAGGGTGCAGAGGAGATTTACATGGATGTTGCCTGGATTGGGGAGCATGCCTTATGGGAATAGGTAGAGTGAACTCGGCCTTTTCTCCTTGGAGCGACGGAGGATGAGAGGTGACCTGATAGAGGTGTATAAGATGATGAGAGGCATTGATCATGTGGATAGTCAGAGGCTTTTTCCCAGGGCTGAAATGGCTAGCATGAGAGGGCACAGTTTTAAGGTGCTTGGAAGCAGGTACAGAGGAGATGTCAGGGGTAAGATTTTTACACAGAGAGTGGTGAGAGCATGGAATGGGCTGCCAGCGACAGTGGTGGAGGCGGATACGATAGGGTCTTTTAAGAAACTCCTGGATAGGTGCATGGAGCTTAGAAAAACAGAGGGCTATGGGTAACCTAGGTAATTTATGAAGTAAATACATGTTTGGCACGGCATTGTGGGCCGAAAGGCCTGTATTGTGCTGTAGGTTTTCTATGTTTCTATTAAGTCCTGATCCAGGATCTTGACTAGTGACATTTACAATTCCTTTCCCCTCAACCGATGGTGTTCAACTTGCTTTTTTCTCCCCCTCAGATTCCAGTTTCAGCAGTCTCTTGGGTCTCCATTGAGCTAGCATTTCATGAAGTCACTGGTTTGATTTACCGCAAGAAAAACCCTTGTTGACATGCTTATTTGCAAACCAAATCCGGAGAGAATGATTAGCATGTTCATATATTATTATCATTGATTGTGGTTTTATGAATGCTAACGGGTAAATTTGCTGATGAGAATGATTGTGTGCCTTCATGAGATGAAATGGTAAATATTTACAATCTTCTACTGCTGGAGTTATGAAATCTGGCATTGAAATATTTTCTGTTAATGATAGCTAGTGGGAATTCTTGGAAAGTCCATCAAAGCCAGAAGGGAGCAAAAGTTAATGAATCAAGTTACAGGATTTCCCAATAAGCTTTCCCAAATTAGATTGTGTCATAATTACCTCTGTAATGAACGGTGATAAGTGTTCATGAAGAAATTTTTTTATTTTAAAATTTTTTTTTATTAGATTTTCAAAACATTTTACAAAATTAAAAACCCCAAATCCCAATGAGGAGCATTAATACAGTGCAAGATTAAGCATACAATAACATGAAGAAATTTGATATAGGTTAACAATGATGACATGGCTTACAGAATGAGGCAAATAAACCCTTCCTTAATGTCAACGAGACAAAGGAGATGGCTGTCGACTTCAGGAGAACTTGTAGCCCTCACACTCCCCTTTCCATTAGCAGCACGGCAGTGAAAGCTGAAGCAGATTCAAACTCCTGGGAGTGCACACCACACACAATCCCCTCATGGGGCCAGATCACATCCCACACAATCAAGGATGCTCACTAACATTTCTACTTTCTGAGGAGAGCTGGACTTTGCACACCAATATTCTGGTCCTTCTACAGACGTGCATTGGAGAACGTCCTAACATGCTGCATCAGTACATGGTACGGAAACCGCATTGTGGAAGACAGAAAGGCTCTACAAGGGGTGGGTCAAAACTGCCTGGCCACCAACCTTCTCACCATCAAGGACATACATAGAGAAAGGTGCCAGAAAAGGGTCAGTAACGTGATGAAGGATCCTACACATCCTGCTCGTGGACTATTTGTCCCATTCCCATCAGGACCACCAGACTCAAAAACAGTTACTTTCCCCTAAGCAGTAAGGCTCAGCAACACCTCCAAGCTCTAACTCGGCCAATACTTTATTTCCTGTCAGTCACCTTATGTACAGCCTAGCATCACTTTATGGACTTATAATCAAGTTAGGGAAAAGGGGAAGTACAACGAGATCCAGGTGTCCTTGTTCATCAGTCACTGAAAGCAAGCATGCAGGTACAGCAGGCAGTGAAGAAAGGTAATGACATGTTGGCCTTCATAACAAGTGGAGCAAAGTATACAAGCAATTAGGTCCTTCTGCAGCTGTACAGGGCCCTGGTGAGACCACACCTGGAGTATTGTGTTCAGTTTTGGTCTCCAAATTTGAGGAAGGACATTCTTGCTATTGAGGGAGTGCAGCGTAGGTTCACAAGGTTGATTCCTGGGATGGCGGGGGACTGTCATATGTTGAAAGATTGGAGCGACTGGGCTTGTACACACTGGAATTTAGAAGGATGAGAGGGGATCTGATTGAAACATATAAGATTATTAAGGGATTGGACACGCTAGAGGCAGGAAACATGTTCCCGCTGATGGGTGAGTCCAGAACCAGAGGCCACAGTTTAAGAATAAGGGGTAGGCCATTTAGAACAGTGTTCAGGAAAAACTTTTTCACCCAGAGAGTTGTGGATCTGTGGAATGCTCTGCCGCAGAAGGCAGTGGAGGCCAATTCTCTAGATGCTTTCAAGAAAGAGTAGATAGAGCTCTTAAAGATAGTGAAGTCTAGGGATATGGGGGAGAAGGCAGGAATGGGGGTACTGATTGTGTATGATCAGCCATGATCACAGTGAATGGCGGTGCTGGCTCGAAGGGCTGAATGGCCTACTCCTGCACCTATTGTCTATAATCAATCTATGTATATAAGCTACCTTGTGTATTTATATTTATTGCATTTTTATTATGTTCTTTAGGAGGGTTAATGGCACCTAGCAGCGACTCCTTTGCTTGCATCTTCAGAAACAGCTCTATTTTCATCTTTAATATCTTTATTCTTCCCTTTCAGGGTTCTTTTGAAGATCCGCATGTCGTCGGGGGAGTCAGAAGATCTACGGCTGTGTGCCCAGAGACCCGAGATCTTTGGGCACAGAGCTCAACAAAAAGCGACGCTGCGTAAACCAGCGAGTTATTTGTTACCTCTCTCCTCTCACTGTGAAACGGAGACATCTCTTCCTCCCTTATTAGGAGGAATATGTATGTCGAATACCGGGTGAACAAGTGGTCTTTGGAGCTTGACGAACAGCTTGAAAGGTGTTATTCATTTAACACAATCTTCAGATACTGAATGTTTTAATGGTTCATTAAGAGTACAGAGGACAATGTTAGCTAAATGTAATCTGGAAGGCATAATGCCTAGAAAAACAAACCCAATATGTAATTTGATTAAGACTCCTTCGCAATGCACTCCTCTGTACTCTTAATGAATCATTGAGACATTCAGTACCAGAAGATTATACAGCACAGCAGCAGGCCCATCAGCCCATCAGCCCATGCTGACCAAGATGCCCCATCCAAGCTAGTCCAGTTTGCCAGCATTTGGCCTAAACCTTCCAAACATTTCCAATCCATGTACCAGTCCAACTGTCTTTTAAAAGTTGCTATTGTACATGCCTCAACCAGTTCCTCTGGCAGCTCATTCCACATCACTACCCTTTTTGTAAAAAAAGTTGCCCCTCAAGCCCCTATTAAATCTTTCCCCTTAGTTCTCCTTATTCCTTATAATTCTAGTACTTGACTTGCTAACCTTAGGTATTGTGTACTTAATGCTTAAGCAATATTCGAGTAATCTTGTAGATATATTGGTTCATTAAGATTAAATACATGAATTGCACATATTATCACACTACCATATGATACATATGGGCCTCACCTAAAGTAAAGACAAAGTTCGACCCACATTCCGGGACTCCCCTGTCTCCTTTTGAATTAGTTTAATGTTTTTAAGTTACAAAACATAACGCTATGAAAAAGACTGAGTGCATTCACCCTATCTATACCCTCATGAATTTATACACCTTAATAAGATCACTTCACAAATGAGAAAATCTGCAGATGCAGGAAATCCGAGCAACACACTCAAAACTGGAGAATTCAGCAGGCCAGGCAGCATCTATGGAAAAAAGTACTGTCGACATTTCGGGGCCGAAACTCTTCAGCAGGACTGGGGGGGAAAAGGCTGAGGTGTAGATTTGACAGGTGGGGGGGGGAGGGAGAGTGGAATGCTAGGCAATAGGTGAAACTTGGAGGGGGGAGGGATGAAGCAAAGAGCTCGGAAGGTGATTGGTGAAAGAGAAAGAAAGCCATGGAAGAAAGAAGGGGGGGGGGGGGTTGGAGGGAGCACCAGTGAGAGGCAATAGGTGGGCAAGGAAAATAACATGGGGAGGGACAAGGGGATGGGAAACGGTGAAGGAGTGGGGAGGACTTAACCCTCCACAATGGCACTACACCCCTCACCATTCCCAACATCCATTGCTCCCACCAGATTTACAAACTCGTTCTCTGCTCCACATTGACAAATACATCACTGTGCAAAAGTTTTAGGCACTCTCGCTATATATACAGTATGTTCCTAAGACTTTTGTACAGTACTGTAATTGAGAGAAGATTCCTGGACTGGTTGGGTTGTTCTATGAAGAAGATTGGACAAGCTAGGCTTATGGAGTACGGCAGGTCAATGGGCAAATTGATAGAAGCACTTCGGATCCTGGAGTGTTTCAACAGGGCGGTTATGAGGAGGATATTTCTTCTTGGGATGCATCTAGAATTTGGGATTACTGCACTATAAAGTTCAATATATTGCAATATTTGTTCTTTCTACCGTCTTGGAGGGAGTGAATGTTGTGTCTTTATTTAAGAAAGGTAGCATGGTAGCGTAGCAGCAACAGTAATGCCTTACAGAGCGAGCAGTCGGGGTTCAATACCAAGGCGCTTGTGCTCTCCCCATGACTGTGTGGATTTCTTCTGAATGCTCTGATTTCATCCCAACATTCCATATTAGTCAGGGGTAGTAAATTATGGGGGCGTGCTACGTTGGGTTTGAAAGCATGGCAATGCTCGTGGGCTACCCCTAGCACATATTCGGACTGCTTTGGTCATCGAAGGGAAGTACGCAGTTCACTGTATGTTTCGGTGTGCAGTAAGTTGATTGTTCAAATCCCTTATGAGCTGTCCTCCTCAGAGGGCAGGGGCAGCAATACTTTTTTACTGTTTTTACGGTGGACTTAGACAAAAAGTTGTTTGGCATGAGGGTGAATGGTAACTGACAGCAAGCAGAAAAATGTGATTGAGGTTACCTAAAAATGTTTTGCTCGCCACGTCTTGTGCTTTAACCTGTGTGGGATGGGGGAAGTGCATAATAACTGGTCTGTCAATAGGGTTGGGTGACAGGGTGGAGATACGTCTCTGTCAAAGGAGGAGTAAGGCGCTCCTTCCCTTGGCTAGCCTGATCTTCTTTGGGCAAGGTGTAGCACCTATTTATCTCCCCCCCCCCCCACCCCACATTCCCAATCAGGGTCCACGTGAAGCCACAGGAGCAGGTGGGGGATGGCCGTATGAGCAGCCGCCGCAGGTCACAAGTCCTGGTTATGCGACCACTGACGCCAGGCAGACAATCTCTGAAGAGAACGGCTGGGAGTCACCTGTCTTGTAAAGACACTGCCCGGAAGAAGGCAATGGCAAACCACTTCCGTAGAAAAATTTGCCAAGAGCGATCATGGTCATGGAAAGACCATGATCGTCTACGTCATATTGAACAAACGATCTGTAGAGTGGATGCAAGAGACTGAGTGGCCTACTCTTGCTCGTTATTTCTGTGCTCTACGAAGTATTTTGGGTGATGCATTCCTGTACATGTGTGGGTGGAATGGAGGTATGGAGCTTGTTTCGCTGTTTGTTGTGTTCTGCGTTGTTCTGCTCGGCTTTGTGGGCACGCTCCGTTTGCACCAGAATGTGTCGTGATACTTGTGACTGGCTCATCACACCCAGACTGTGTTGGTTGTTAATGCAAACAAAGCCTTTCCTGTACGTGCGTGCGATAAATAAATGTGAATCTTAAATCTTGAAAATCTTTGGATCGAGAATCTTGAATCTTACACCATCTAAATGCACGCACTTGTATAAGAACAAATGTATTCTAATTATTTTTCACTTACACTTCCAGCTGAACTTGCTGCTGTTGGCAGTGAATTCTTTCCAGCATATTCCCCTAGCTTTTCTGGTGCTCTGTATTGTTAAAAATATTTATTATATTATCGAATGTATTTCCCAGCCAAGTGGCAGAAGTGAGGTGATAGATCCAGGATGTAAATCCAATGAAATGAGAAAAATTTAATCTAATCTTCCAATCTCCACTCTGGCTCTTCCGTTCTCCATTCTGACTCCCCACGTACCCCCTTCTCTTCTTCTCACCTGCCCATCACCTCCCACTGTTGCCCACCCCACTTCCACTCTCCTCTCCTATCAGATTCCTTCTTCAGTTCTTACAACTTTTCCACCTATCACATCCCCAGCTTCAACTTCCCCTCCCCCTCCCACCTACTTCCCTCCTCACCTTCTAGCTTGTAGCCCTTCCCCCCCCCCCACCCCCCACATACCTTATTATTCTGGCTTCTTCCCCTGCCTTCTGAGCCCCGATAGCAGGTCTTTGCTCAAAATGTCGGGGTCTTTATTCCTCTCCATAGATGCTGCCTGACCTGCTGTGTCCTTCCAGCTTTTAATGTGTGTTACTCTGGAATTAGAAGCATCTGCAGAATCCCTCTTTTTAAAAAAAATCTAATCTAATCAAGCCCAACTCAAAACCAGTGATTAATGTTACCACTGCAGATGCAGGAATCTGCAGCCACATTCTGCCGATGGAACTCAGATATGTATTTTGATAATAATAAATTTAATTTGACTTTGATGCAGCATTTCAACCAGAAGCATTGACAATTCCTTTCCCCTCACAGAGCTGCTTGGCCTGCTGAGTTCTTCTGGCAGACTGATTGCTACTTGTGCTTAATATTACCACATTATATTCACTTTATCATCAAGGCAATCGGAGGGTCTGACATACTAGCACAAGTTACTACACAATTAATAATATTCCCATCAATGAACACTGTACTAATGATGGGAAATGCATCAACCAGAACATCTTATAGAAATACAGAAAATTAGGGGATTTGGTCTCAGATGCAGCTACCAATGTCAGTAAACAAGGCCATAAGACATGAGAGCAGAATTAGTCCATTTGGCCCATGGAGCCTACTCTGCCATTTGATCATGGATGTGCCCTCTGGTCCTAGACTCCCCCATTTTTGGAAACATCCTCTCCACATCCACTTTATCTAGGCCCAGGGGTTTCCCAAACTTTTTCATGCCATGAACCCCTACCATAACCATGGACCCCAGGTTGGGAACCCCTGGTCTAGGCCTTTCAACATATGATGGGGTTTCAATGAGATCCCCCTTCATTTTCCTAAATTCCAATGAGTACAGGCTCAGAGTTATCCAGGGCTCCTCATATAATAAGCCTTTCGTTCCTGGAATCATTTAGGCATGTAATAATTCATTTTCTTTTATGTAACACGGATACTTAAGTAAGATCATGCAAATTTTAATTTATGAATTTCTTCCTTATTTCAAATCTTATTATGCTTAATGTACAGTATGACTGCTGACAGGAGCAAGTAATATTGACTGACAAGTTCTACAAACATTGGCTGTGGAAAATAAAAGGTACAGTTAATGGGCTGGTTACAGTGCAACTTTCCGATCAATCACAGGCTGAAAACTTGGCAACCAAACACCTTCAGTGTTGTAAGAGGCTTGTGTTTTACAAGAGATTAGATTAGGTATCAATTTGTTTTACAAGAACTTGTAAAAGATGCACACATCTTACTTCTTCATGACTCGCCGGGGGCTGAGGAGAACCTACTTCCAGTTCCTGTTGGGCGGGCTGTGAGTAGACAATGAGACCAACGTGAAGCCTCTTCTGTCATTTGGTGCCTTGGTACTTCAATGCATGCACCCAAGGTGCTGCTGTGTGTAAGGAGTATGTATGTTCTCCCTGTGACTGCATGGGTTTCTATAAGACCATAAAACCATAGGGCATCAAGTCTTCTCTCTTTTGATTATGGCTGATTCATTTCCCTCTCAACTCCATTCCCCTGCCTTCTCCCCCGACTTATCACGAATCTGTCAACCTCTGCCCTAAACACTCCCAGGTTTCCTCCATGTGTTCCAGTTTCCTCCCACACTCCAAAGATGCATGGGGGTAGAGTTATTCAGGTGTGGGCATGCTATGTTGCGTTGGAAGTGTGGCGACACTTGTGGGCTGCCTGCAACACAGTTCAGGCCGATTTGACGCAAATGACGCCTGTTTCAATGTGCATGTGACAGACAAAGCTAACAGTCATGGCGCCATGGTAGTGTGGTTGCTAGCACAACACTTTACCGTACAGGCATTCTGGGTTCAATTCCCACTTCTGCCTGACCAGTTTCCTCCACAATCAAGGACATACCAACTGGTAGGTTACTTGGTCATTATAAACTGTCCTGTGATTAGGCTAGATTTAAACTGGGGAATTGCTGGGCGGTGTGGTTCAGAGGGTAGGAAGGGCCTACTCCATGCTGTATCTCAAAAAATTAATCGACTGATTAATTAATAGATAAATTTATCACAGGCACATTGAAGCATACAGTGAAATCCATCATTTACTTTAACAACCATCAGCCTGCAAGTGCCACTACACGTTCCAGAGCCCACAATGTTCAGCAAAACAACACAAGCAGCAACAACAACAAGAAAACAAGTCAACAGCAGAAAATCAAGCCTCTTTCCAACCCTCCCATACAGATAGGCCTCCAGCCTCAGGACAGGCCACCTCTAGGCCTCCAGTCCTCAGCCCCGTACTTTCAACCTCAAAGAAATCAGGCCTCCAACCTCCATTTCATTGCCTGAGCTTGCAAACATTGGGCCTCTGATGTTCAGACAAGTTGACCAAAGAACTTTGACCTTCGGGCCTTTACCTCTGGACTTTGACCTCTGGCTTTGCCTTCTGGACTGCACCAACCTGAGTTTGCCAACTGGGTTGATATTCTCTGACCAACCTCTCCTTCAATCAGAATACTCTGGGAAGGTTCCCAAAGCCAATAAGTATCCTTCTCCTTCTTAGACAGTCTCTTGGATAGAGAATAACCTGCTTTCTCTCCAGTTTTGTGGGCTTGGAAGAGACTGATAAGGTCAACATAGAATTAGCAGACTTTTCCACAGAGGTGCAGAGTATGTGTTTTGTCCTCTTCTCCCACCATTCACTCTATGCTTCTGTGTGCCACCCTGAATGTTTCTTCCCCACTTTGAGAAGCTGTATACTAATAAAAAGTAATGTTAACTGCCCAGTCCATCACAGGTAAAGCCTTCCCCACCACTGAGCACATCTACACGAAACATCACACACCCTGCTTTGAATTTGTCATAAAATTTGCCCTTCCCTTCTCTTCCTTGCAGCTTTACAAGCCTCTCTTCTCTCCTAAACGCCGGCCCAGAGAGACCGGCAAGTCTTGAGGATCGGGCTGACTTCGCTCGCTCACCCGCGATGTTCGTTCCTCGCTGGGGTGCTGAGGCTGTGAACTGATCCGGCGGCTGTCATCTCCGCAAGTTGCGCGGTGTTCTTGCCCCATTGATAAGATGAACAGCTATCGAGGCTTGGGCCTACTCCGGGGAGCAGACCCTAATGACTCAATTTGGTTTGGAATGCTGTCGTTTGCATCTACATTTCACGATGTGTGCGCGAATCTCTTCAATTCTGTTGAAGGGCTGTCAACCTGAAATATTAAATCTCTTTCACTTCCTACAGATGCAGCCTGACATGCTCAGCATTCCCGAGAATTTTCTTTTTTTATTTATCTGAATGACGTGGCCTTCCAAAGACACAACCCCCTGAATGTAACTAAGGTGCCACATGCTGAATATGTTGTCCCGGGATAGGACATCTGACTCCTTTTTCTTTTCAGTGATTGAAGAAGCATTTCCTGTGCTTTGAGATGCCTTGTATAATTGGTCCAGATCTCTGGGGTACAATGGTTCCGCCTGAGGTCTCGTTTCTCCGAGCACCCTTTTGCACAATTTCCCAAACTGGCACATGGAAGTGGTGAATTTCATCATCAATGATCACCCTCTTGAAAAAGGAGAAGTTAATGTCAGAGGAAATTAGGTATGCCCCACAGACTCTAGCAAATTTCTACAGAAGTACTGTGGAGAGCATTCTAACCAATTGCATCATCATCTGGTTTAGAGTGGCCAATGCAGAGGGTTGGAAAAAGCTGCGGAGGGGTTGTAAACTCAGCAGGCTCCATCGAGGGCACTCGCCTCTCCAGCCTCTAAAAAGCAATGCCTCAAGAAGGCAGAGTCCAACAATGAAGACCCTCACTACCTAGCAAATGGCCTCTTCTCATTACTACCATCAGAGAGGAAGTACAGGAGCCTGAAGCCACACACTCGATGTCTTCGAAACAGCTTCTTCCTTCCCTGCCATCATATTTCTGAAAGGTCCATGAACCCACGAACACTACCTTAC